>NC_133666.1:630235280-630535280 GCF_037893015.1 Macrotis lagotis | reverse complement strand
TAAAATAGAAAACTTTTTCAGTAAGCTATGAAGCAAATTCTTATACTGAGAAGAAAGGAAAAGATTTAGGAGATTTAAAAGAGAAGTAAAATCTTGTAACTGGTGTGGGAAGTGAGATTTGTCTTGCTATACTGAGGGTTCATTTGAAAATAGATAACAAGTCTATCATAGAATTCTAGTCATCATAGCCCTATGAGTTCCTTTTAGCTGTATTCAGTAGCACCCAGAGTATGAGCAGAGAAACAACTGAAAATTTAGCAAGTCTCAAATCCAACAGAGGGGAAGGATGGTTAGACATCAGTCTGAGTAAAAAAAAAACAAAACCAAACAAACAAAAAACTTGAGCATTTTGGTGGACTCAGGCTCAATTAATCAGCAGCATACCAGGTCAGTCAGCTAAAAAAGTGGGACATGTCCAGAACTATGGAGACAGTTCTGTTGTACTCTAGATTTGATATGACCAGGCCAGAGTAGTGAGTTCAAATATGAGTACATTTTAGAAAATATGCTAAAAATTTGAAGAAAATCTAGAGAAGGGAAATCAGGATGGCAAAATGCTTCAAATAATCATGCCATAAAATGTTGTGCTGAAGGAATGTAAGATGTAAGAAGAGGTACGTGACAGGAGTCTTCAAGGATATGAAGCACTATGACTTTGAAGAAGGATTAGACTTGTTTTGCTTTGTCCTCGGAGGAAAACAAGGAGTGTTGCCATGATGTTATAGAAAGACAGATTTAGGTTTGACAAACTTTCTAACAACTGAATCTATTTGAAACCAAAATGGGCTACTACTGAGTCTACCTGAAATGGAGATCTAAAAAACAAAGGTTGAATCATTACAAGTCAGTTGGTAATGGAGAGGGAATGGTTTGGACTATGGGCTATGGCACCTTCTATCTCAGATTCCAAAACTGAAAATGGAGATTTCATAGATGTTCAGTTAGGCTTGGACTGTCTCCAAGGCGCGAGGATTCTATCCTACTGAAAGGATTGCTTGCTTCAGAAGGTAAGGAGTGAACTCAAAAATCCAGAGGCAGTATAGCATAGTGGACAAAGGGCAGATGTGGACCTCCTCAGATACATACTAGCTGTCAACCCAGGTCAATCAACTTAATCTCTCTCGGTCTCAATTTCCTCATCTGTAAACAATTCTTTTTTACCTATTTTTAAAAGGGCCTTCACAATAGTATGGCAAGTTTCACTTCCCACAGCAGTTATTGCAGAATTATACTTCTTTTTAATCTCCTACACTAATCCCTGTCTCTCTTCTCAGAAAAGGACCTACATCACAATTTACTGAAAAACAAAGGCCATCCACTATGAGTTTCTTTTTCTTCCCGGCTTCTCATCATCAAACATGCTTCAGGTACTCACTGTGCTAAATATTTTACAAATATTATCTTCTTTGAGCCTCACAACAACCTTGGGAGGCATGGTGCTATTATTACTTCTATTTTACAGTTGGGAAAACTGAGGAAGACATATTAAATGATGGCCCAGGATCATATAGCTCATAAGTATCTGAGGCCAGATTTAAAATTGGATCTTCCTGACTCCAGGCCAACTGAGAAAGCTCCCCCTATAGCTCATAAAGTTATCATGTGGAGGCCACATTTGAACTCTGTTCTTCCTGGTTCCAGACCTGGTTTCTTATCTACTTCACCTTCTAATTGCCTCTTGATGAGGAAAAAACTCCTCCTATAGAAATTTAGAAGACCAAATCTAGATGTAGAAAGTTGTCTGGAGCATAGAGAGGTTGAATGACTTGCCTAGGATCACAAAGCTCATATATCAAGAGATGATACCTTTAGAGGTTTACCCAGATTAACGCAGGTCAGTTCTCTTATCTATTCTTATATTGACCTGCCTGTCTAACTTCTTACACTTTATGTGTGTAATTTAGTGTTGGAATAGACCTCAAAATGATATATCTCTTCCATGAGAGAACGAAGTATCAAGGGTAGGACTATTTTTTCTTGTCTTTGTAGAACCAGTGTCAAATATAGTGCATTGCTATATACTATATTTGACACTGGATCTACAGCACCCAGAAGACAAGAAATGTTTGTTGAATTCAAAGGAAGAGTTATATTTTCATGTCTTAACTCCCTACACCATGAGGACAGGAATGTCTTGTCTTATCTTAACTTTGTATATAAAAAACAATAAATGTTTTTTATAATTTTGAAAAATGTCAAAAAAAAATATTTTTAAAATAATTTTCAAAGTGTCACATTCTTAATGCTATGTGAAAATGGTGATGGTGAAGAACCAAACAATGCAAAATTCCCAAAAGAGGGCTAAAAGGCAAGCAAAAAGAATCCTTAAGTCATCTGTCATGAAAAAATCCAAATAGATATTTAAAAGTAGGTCCAGACAAATTCAGACCTTAAACAATTCCAGCTTAGCATTTGGGTCATCAAATGAGACTTCCTACTTCTCTTTCAGAAAGGAACAGCCTTCCAAAGTATGATGAAACACTCATAATAAATGCATACCTTCAAAATATTCTGGAACTCCCAATTAAGTATGAATATTCCATATTGTGTAAAAGGGAGCTCTAAAAAAATGCTTGATGCTCTTGGTATTTTAAAGGACACAAGCCTAGAGTTCTGTGTTCTAGGCTTCAGATCTGCACTCTAGGCAGCAAATATTTCTTGATGCAATGCCTGGACTTCTTTGAAAGGAAAATACTATAATGAATCCAAGTCACAATTGAAAAAAAAAAAGAGTTCCAGTTGCTCCAAATTCCCAGTCACATAAAAGACCTATGGATTTTCAAAGGGCAGTCAGGAATGGACTTGGTCAGGGACATATAAATTCTTTAAAGCTAAGAATTATTTCATTTTTGTCTGTTTTCTCAGTTCCTGTTAATGCCTCCACATAATAGATTCTTTTTGGTTTTTGTTTTTGCAAGGCAATGGGGTTAAGTGGCTTGCCCAAGGCCACACAGCTAGGTAATTATTAAGTGTCTGAGGCCGGATTTGAACTCAGGTCCTCCTGACTCCAGGGCCAGTGCTCTATCCACTGTGCCACCCAGTAGATTCTTAACAATGGGGAATAGTAGATGGAGAACAGAACTGGAGTCAGGAGGACCTCAATTCAAATCTGGTTTTAGACATTTGACAATTACTAGTTGTGTGACCTTGGGAAAGTCACTGAACCCTGAATGGCTCACATCTAGGGCCACTAGACCCAGATGGTTCCAGAGGAGAAAGTGGGGCTGGTGATTAGGCATAGAACCCCCTCATTCAAATCCAATTCATGAGCTTGTCATGGCACCACCCTAATGTCATGGGCTTCCTCAAGAATAAAGGATAAATATCAACCTCAACAGATTCTTAATAATTTTTAAAATTAAATGGACTATCAGATCTCTGAGAAAGAGATTACAAAAGGGCAATTCTATGCATTGCCCCAAATGAGATAATGTATTGTGTTGTCAGTCATTAAACATTATTTAGTGCCTACAATATGCTAGGCACTACACTAAATACAATGAAGAAAGGCAAAAAGTAGTGTCTGATCTCAAGGAGCTCAGTCTAACATGTACATGTGTACACACACACACACACACACACACACACACACACACATCATAAACCAGAAATAATCAACATAAGGAAGACACTAGCATTAAGAGAGGGTTGAGGGGCGGCTAGGTGGCACAGTGGATAGAGCATCGGCCCTGGAGTCAGGAGGACCTGAGTTCAAATCCGACCTCAGACACTTAATAATTACCTAGCTGTGTGGCCTTGGGCAAGCCACTTAACCCCATTGCCTTGCAAAAAACAAAAAGCAAAAAAAAAAAAACAAGAGAGGGTTGAGAAATACTCCTTGTTGAAGGTGGGATTTTAGATGGGATTTGAAGACAGGAGAGCCAGGAGGTAGACATGAGGAGGCACAGGAAATAGCCAAAGAAAATGCTCCAATATAAAAAGACTTTATATTTGAATCTGGGGTAAAAAGGACCCACAGGAGTTTAGATCAGAACTGTATTTAGGAAGATCACTTTGATGACTGAACTGAAAAATGTGTAGTATGGAGACCCAACCAGTACACTATTGCAATTGTCAGGAAGAACAATGGCCTAAAGGAATTGGAGCTATGATTCAACATAAAACTTTTCATATTTCCATAGTACTACAAAGTCCAGACAATCTTTCAAGTTAAAACCTTTGGGATTTGAATGAAGATTTGCTGCTGTTTAGTCATTTTTTTCAGTCCTGTTAAATTGTGAAACTATTTGGGGTTTTCTTGGCAAGGATATTGGAGTAGTTTACCATTTTCTTCTCTAACTCATTTTATAAATGAGGAACTTGAAGCAAACTGATTTGCTCAGGGTCACACCGTTAGTAAAGGTCTGAGGACAGATTTGAACTCAGGGAAAGGAATTTTCCTGACTCTAGGCCTAGCATGCTATCTACTGCTATCAACTGGCTGCCTGAACAAAGATTTATCACACAACCAACATGTGTATTGGAAGAGACACTAGGAAGATAAGAAGTTTTGGTAAGATATCAGCCCTGTTCTGCTTCAGTCTTCTTTGAAGTGTAAAGTACCTAAAAAGATAGCTATAATAGCTAAAATAACTTCCATTGAGTCCAAAAACAGAATGCGATCCATCCTAAAGACAGAGTTGATGGTATCTGAATACAGACTGAAGCACATTTTTTTCTCTCACTTTATTTTTCTTGAGGTTTCTCTATGTATGGGAAGAGGGGGGGATTATATTTACTTTTACAAAAAGACTATTGTAGTAATGTGAAAAAATAAATTTCAAGTTAAAAAAGATAGGAATCTCACTTAGAAATATTAAAATCAATAAACATTAAATCTTGCAGTATACATATAACAATGAGCTAGGGAATGATGACAGCTTAACTTCAGGGAGTTCGATTGTTCAGTAGTCTCCAAATTTTCTTCACTAAGTGACATATTTTTCATCTCACAAAAACTCTCAGCTACTTCTCCAATGACATCAAACATAGACAAAAGCAGAAACACAAAAGTAAGCAGTCTGTTTCACAATCTGCTTTTCTATATAGTTTCTATACCATAAAATCGGTGACCACCAGTACCAGGTACTTTTTTCTCTCTAAAAGTAAACCAGGAGTTAAGAAACATTTAATTAGAGCACACAGGAAGGACAATTACAATTAGGCCAGAGCTAAATGAAGACATAGCAAAGACAGTTGGGCAATGTTTAAAGAGACCACCTAGAATCTGGTTCCTAATTGAAAAAGTTTTAAAATAAGGTTTGAGGGGCAGCTAGGTGGCACAGTGGATAGAGTGCCAGCTAGGTGGCACAGTGGATAGAGCACCAGCACTGGAGTCAGAAGTACCTGAGTTCAAATCTGACCTCAGACACTTAATAATTACCTAGCCGTGTGGCCTTGGGCAAGCCACTTAACCCCATTGTCTTGCAAAAACTAAAAACTAAAAAAATAATAATAATAATAATAATAAAAAATAAGGCTTGATAGCCATCAGAGATTAGCTGTTTAGTTTCCAAATGAAATTTGCACAAATCTCTTTCTATCAAATTCAAAGTAACATGAGACAGTCTTATCAACCAACAAATCTAGTCTGAAGACAAAATAAGGACTTTTAGCTCTGACAAGTATTCTGAAAGCTAGATCATTCATAAAGGAATAGGCAAAGCAGGTGCATCTTCCAATAAAACTCACATTTTAGTCACTGATATAGTATCTCTTATCCCTCTAAGGATAATCTCTCCACATTATCTGAGATTCAGGGGCAGCAGTGACAGAACCATCCCTGCCCAGAGGAAGAAGATGCTCCTACTAGTTGGAAAATTCAACAAACAATGGAAATGAAGTATTGGGTGGTTACAAGCTTGCAGACTTACTAGGCAAGACTGAGCTAGACTGGTAGAACTTGTAGAATCATGCCTCAGCGTGACTTCTGACACCATAAATCAACGCATCTATAGAGCAATATTAGTTACAATAAAAAAGTGCTGGCTAGAGGTAGAAAATAAATATTTATCAAGCACCCCTATATGCCAGGCATTATGCTAAGCTATGAATTTATTTATCTCATTTAGTCCTCATAACTACTCAAAAAGGCAAGTGCTATTATTACTTATTTTATAGATGAGGAAACTGAGGGAGACAGAAGTAGAGAAAGTAACTTGCCCAGGTCTACAGTCAGTAAGCACCTGAGGTCAAATCTGAACATGGGACTTTCCTGACTCCAGCTTTCTACTATCCAATGTGCCACCTAGCTGACTGACAGTAAAGAAATAATTTAGGAGTGAAAAAAACCAAATTGAGTAATTTAACTCATAGAACCTGGTCAACATAACTTAAATCAGTTCCTTCACATAAAATAAAGTTAATTCAAAGATAGTCATATTTTATTTTACAAATACAGTCCTACTCCCACATAATAAGAAACAATGCAATTCCCTGTGTATAGATCCATCTCTCCTATCCCCCCACCCCATCTGTCAACACCAAACAATATGACTTAAGAAAAAATATAACTAATACCTGTAAAGAACATTTTTAAGACAACCCTCTTTCCAGAAGTCCAATGAATAAATCCATCCTATGAATGAAAGAATGCTATCTACCCTGATAGCTAAATGATAATAAATCATTTGGTAAAAGTGAATAATGAAATGAATATGAAAAAAAAACACATTTCTGAACTCATCAAAACTAAGAATGTTTTGCTTATCTACACATTTTTATTATAAAGGTTTTATTTTAGGTTTCAACTGGGGGCATTGAAAGTGAGAGAAAATAAATAACTTGTTAAATGAAAAAATTAATAATTAAAATAAGAATACTCTTATGGCTAGGCAGAAAGAGCCATTTCAACTAAGAATTCAAGATACATCCTACATCTGAGTGGATGATAATTTCCTTATTTTATTATACATGGGAACTAATACTGCTCATTGATTTAATTCATAATGGTGACCAAATCCACCAAAATGAAAATGAGTCTTTTTCAGACTCTTAAAAGTGACAATATGTTGGAAATTAAGTGAATGTCCTTTAACTGGGGAATGGCTTAAAAAACTGTGGTATATGTATGTCATGGAACACTATTCTATTAGAAACCAGGAGGGATGGGAATTCAGGGAAGCCTGGAAGGATTTGGATGAACTGATGCTGAGTGAGATGAGCAGAACCAGAAAAACATTATACACCCTAACAGCAACATGGGGGCAATGATCAACCTTGATGGCCTCACTCATTCCTTCAGTGCAACAACCAGGGACAATTTTGGGCTATCTGCAATGGAGAATACCATATGTATCTAGAGAAAGAATTATGGACTTTGAACAAGGATCAAAGACTATTACCATCAAATTAGAAAAAAAAATTTATTATTATGTAATTTTACTATCTCATACTTTATTTTTCTTAAGGATATGATTTCTCTGTCATCACATTCAACTGAGCTCAATGTATAACATGGAACCAATGTAAAGACTAACAGAATGCCTTCTGCAGTGGAAGGAGGGAAGCAAGAATGGGAGGAAAAATTGTAAAACTCAAAATAAATAAAATCTTTCTTAAAAAAAATTAAAAACAAAAAAGTGACAATATGAACCTGTCAAGTTGCCATTAAAGTCTGGAAAGCAAGTGTTCTATGACGGAACAGATTCCTGCAAAAATAGCACACAGCTTCTGCTCAAACCTACCTCCAATCAAGTGAAATAATTTGGTATTCTTTTCAAAAGCTGATTAAAACTTGCTTTCAGTTCACCCATCCTAACATAGTTACAACAAAGTTGCCTGAATGACCAAAATGACAAGAAACTCTCTACTCTCTACCCAACACTAAGTACTAATCCCTTCAAGACAAATCCTTTACCAAGATATTCTTGTGGCATGGAGGTGATCATGGGGTCCAGATGATGTGACTGGAGCTCAAATATCAGGAAACCTCACTTAAGTCAAAAAGTAACCAAACTGGGGCAACTAGTTGGCACAGTAGATAGAGCAATGGCCCTGGAGTCAGGAGGACCTGAGTTCAATTTTGATCTCAGACACTTAATTACCTGTGTGACTCTGGGCAAGTCACTTAACCCCAATGCCTTGGAAAAAAAAAACAAAACAAAACAAAAAGAAATGATTGTTGAAAACTATCTTTGCATGTAGTTGGAAAAATAAATAAAATATTAAGGGGGAAAAAAGTAATCAAGTGAGGCAGCTAGGTGGTGCAGTGAACAGAGCACCAGCCCTGGTATCAGGCACTTACTGTGTGACCCTGGCCAAGTCACTTAACCCCAATTGCCTTCAAAATAAACAAAGCAAGGAAAAAAATTAGTAATCAAGTAGGCCAGGTAAAAAGTTACGTAAGCTCTGTCATCTGAAGACAGGCTTAAGGTCAAAGAAACTTCACAACAGACTAAAAGATCAACCAGTAAAAGTATGTTTAGGGCACAGCAAATGAGAAAGCTACATCTACCATGGGATGAAACAAGGGGTTGTTCGGCTGAAGGGAATATTCAAATGAACAGATTTGGGACTGAGTTCCATTTATAAGAAGAAAAACCAAGCTCTTTCAACATCAGGAAAGTCAAGTCTATTCCACCCCCTACCTAAGGGAAGAAACAAAGTCAAAGGTAGCAAATTTTTTACCTTGTTCTTGAAGTGAACTTCAATGGGCATGATGAAACCCGCGTAGCCAGACTCTTCCACTTTGTAAGGGGGCTCTTTGCACACTAAAGAGGAAGAATTGGAAAATATTAAATTCCCAACACTGACCACTTGGTCAATATAAGCTTTATTTACCAAACAACCTTATGAACTGTCTGCCGATTCCATAAATTAGCTGCCTTTTCAATCATAAGGAGTTTTGTGTGGCTGGGCTTTCATTCAGTAATATCAAATTCCATATTCCTCTTTATGTCATAGCTACAAACACTAGGTATCTATGAAGGGTAAAGTTATGAGAGTCTAAAATGGTAAAAATAAACACTAAAAAAGCAACTTAGCTAGAATCATAGGAACAAAGAATATCAAAGTTGTTAAAGATCAACCATGTGGTCCAGGGTATTATTTTGTGAATTTTTCCATATAATAATAGACTTCCTCAGACAGCCAAAGGGGTTCATGACACACAAAAAAATTAGGAATTCCTAATCTAATCCAATAACTTCTTCTTAGAGACAGGAGAGACCCAAGGAGAAGGGACTTCCTAAGGTCATAGAGTCAGGGCAAGTCCTTTGATTCCAAGTTTTATCTTTGGCATGAAGTGATACTCTTGAAGTGAGAGCTTGTCCAACATGTGATAAAGTTGTGAACTGATCCGACCATTTTGGAAAGCAGTTTGGAACAATACCCAAAGGGCTATAAAACTGAATACCCTTGGAATAAGCAATAAAACAGCTAGGTCTGAATCCCAAAAAGATTTACAAAAAAGAAAGGACCTACATAGACAAAAATATTTATAGCAGTTCTTTTTGTAGTGGCAAGGAACTGTAAATTGAGGGAATGCCCATCAACTGGGTTGAATAAGTTGTGATACATAATTGTAATGGTTACTATGCTGAGAAATGATGACTAGACTGATTTTAGAAAAAGTTGGAAAGACTTGAATGAACTGATGCAAAGTGAATTGAACAAAACCAGGATACTGAACACAGTATCAGCAAGAATGTCCTATGATCAACTGTGAATGACTGAATTATTCTCAAGAAAATTTTAAAGTACTCATGATGAAAAATGCTATCTCCAGACAAAGAAATGGAGTCTGACTGCAGATCAAATTTCTGTATTTTTTTTTGTGTTTTTTTTTTCCTTTTTGTATGATTGAACATGTATAATCTAAATCAAATTGCTTACCATCTCAGGGAGTGGGGAGGTGAGGGAGACAGAAAGAAAATTTGGAACTCGAAATTTTAAAAAGTAAATGCTAAAAATTCTCTTTACATGTAACTGAGAAAAATAAAATATTAAAAAAAAGGACCTCCAACATGAAGCCTTTCCTGATTCTTTCCAAAGCTACTGCTCCCCTCCCTAAACTACCTTGTCTTCATTTTGCATGTTATATCATGTGATAATAAACATGTTTGCATATACATCTATGTCTAAATAAACCATATACATGTTTTCTCCATTAGACTATAAGTTTCTCAAGAGAAGGGATTATTTCATTTCTGTCTTTGTTCCATAGTACTTGGCACAGTACCTGTTAACATATTGCTTAGAAAACTGTAATTTTTTGTAATTAAGGTATATTATGTTCATTGCTCTTGGCAATTCCTAGATAAGACAGTTATACACTAAGTTGAATGTTGGACTTAGAATCTGAAGATGGATCTATATGCAATTCCTCTAGATCCTGATACTAATTATGTCACCTTGGTCAAGTCAAATCCCTTCATGGTGCCTGATTTGCTTCTCAAAAATGAAAAAAAAAACACCTGTACTATGTACATCATAGGACTACTATGGGAAGCTGCAATGAGAGTATATAAAATGACTGATAATTCGTTAAACAAAATTCACTGAATTATTAGAACTATCTTGTTGTAAAAAAAGAACAAAGCTAAAGGGCCACTGGGAATGTTTCAATAAAAATGGTAATTTCATATGTACCAAATATTCCTGATTTCTCCTGCAACGTTTCACTGGTCCTTCCTAATGACCACCCTGGTCATCATGCAATCACACAAGACACTGTCGGGCATATCACTATGGAAAACAAGCATGACCAACAGAGTACATCACCTCATAGGATTTAGAATTAGAAGAGACAATAGAGGTTTATCTAGGTTCAAACCCCTCCTTTTTACAAAGAACTGAGATCTAGAGAGATTAAGTGACTTGCTTAAGTCATATAGATATTAAGTAACTCAGACATAATTTGAATCCACATTTACCTGACTGATGCCACCTAAGCCTGGTAGCTCATGTTCTAGCCACTTTCTTGCTTCAGAAATGCAACTCATTTCTAAAAAAGGCTAACTCTCAAGGCCAGCACAGTGCTTAATAGTGTTCCTGTTCTCTTGAAAGTAAGAAAACTAAGGGTCAAGTTCCTTAAGTTCTTGGAGATTTTGCTAAACCAGTCAGTAGAGTTGGTTTTTGTGAAGGGCCTCACTGAACCATCTATATTCTAATGCTCAGTCATCTTATATGTAAGTGGTGACTTATGAAATGTAAATAAGGTCAAAAACAACAGAATCAGATGTCTTAGAAAAGTTCCAGAATGGCCTCCTTAGCACCATCTTCTTTTTTACCTCTTCTCTGTATAAAAAAATACTAATATATATATATATGTATATATATATTTTTCTTGGAGACTTTCTTTGCCCCAAATTAATCATTGAGTTACTCAACTGATTTCATTTATTACTTACAATAACAATTGAAATCTCTAGAAAACATTAAATTTTATAACCTACTTTCCTTACCACAACCCTTTTTAGAGCAGGCAAGGTACCACTGATCCCATCTTTACAAGAGGGACCTGAAACTGGGTGTCTAAGTGATGTTATAAAAGAAAATAAGAAAAATTTGAAGCTAATTTTCCTGACTCTAATGCCAGTGTTTTTTTCTAATAGACCATCCTGATACTTTCTAAAAAGAGAGAGGGTGAGATACAGAACAAAAACTAACAGATGGCGCAGTGGACAGAGTACTGGCACTGGAGTCAGGAAGACCTGAGTTCAAATCCAACCTCAAACACTTAATAATTGCCAAGCTGTGTGACCTTGGGCAAGTCACTTAATTCTTTTGCCTTAAATAAAATTTTAAAAATAACCAAAACTAACTGACACCAGAAAATCAGAAATCAGACAATGGAAAAACTAGATACTATAAAACCTAAGGAAGTTTTAAATGGTTTATATGTAGTTAATGGCACCTCAAAGGAGAAAGGAGTGCCCATTAAAATCACAAAGCAGGCAATGGCTTCACTTCTAGATATAATCATTGAAAGGGTTTCAGTTCCAGCTTTGGCTCAGTCCTATGTACTTGATGAAATTCAGAGCAACTTATTAAACATCCAATGCCATACCTTTTTAGAAGGATATACCTTGTCTTCGTATTCACTAACAACCCCCCCCATGTTATCCACCAAAATGTTCTATTCCTTGCAGAATCACCACCTAAGGAAAACTGAAATCCCTCAGCATCCTTGTAAAATGTTACCTAACCAAAGAAGAGTTAAAGTGAAAAATTAAAAGGAAAAAAAAAACTAGAATCTAAGGCAATACCTATCAATTGAGGAATCACTGAGCAAAATATGATATATGAAAGCAATGGATTATTACACTATAAGAATTTATGAAAGAGATAAATTCATAGAGCAGTGAGTAGTATGGACTAATATAGAGTGAAAAGAATAGAACCAAGAGGATGATTTATAAGGTGAGTTACATTAGAAAGAGTAACAATTCTGAAAGAATTAAGAACTTTGATCAAACAAATGATCAAATATTTCTACAGGATGTTATCCAACTCCTGGTAGCTGATAGACTTAAAATGTAGAAAGAGAAAGAAATTCATTTTTTCACCAGGGGCACTGTGTGGATTTGTTTTGCCTGACTATGCTTACTGATTCCTGTTGTTTGTTTTTTAAAATATCTTTTTAATTGAAGATACTGAAAGGGAGAAGGAGCTTAGCAAGTGATACCTCCTTCTCAAAAAGTCATTGAAAATTTTTTTAGAGAAAGAAAATGGAAGACAGCAGAGACAAAAAGTACAGTTTTGAAAGTATGTAAATTATATATTTTTTAAGGAAAAAGTACTATTTTACTTGCCTTTATTTCTTGCTTGTAGTTTCCTCATCTGTAAAGTGTACATAATCCTAGCACCCACACCTCCCAAAGTGGTTTGTGAGGGTCAAATGAGATTATTATAAAGCACTTAGAACAGTAGTGCTAGGCACATAATAAGCACTATAAAAATGTTAACTATTATTATCATAGCATGTATAATATTGTATAATGTTATAATTTTTATAAATTTGGTTTTTTAAAAAAATTTTATTCCCCAGCAATTAGTAGAGTGCCTGGCATAGAGTAGGCACTTAATAAATTGTCATCTAGCCCAAAACAAAAGAGTTTAAGGGAAAGAGAAGCCCCTAACTCTGGAGGCAGATCATTCCACCTCTGGATGTGTTGCTTTCTCTTTCCCCCTTCCAGCTCTATTGTTGCTCCCAGCTCTGCCCATGGAGGGATGGTGGGGAAGGGGACACCAGACAGAATTCACTCCTATATTTGTTAAACATCTCCACTTCGCAGCAGACTGGAGACCAAACAACATAGGAGCAAACAGTCAATTGGAAGAAAAGATCATGTACCCAAAGGAATCAATAAAAAATATAAACAAAGTATTTCCAGGGAGGAAGAAAACATAAGCAACTGAGTGGGGGAAGAAAGTTTGAGGACTTGAGAGAAGGGAAGAGAAGAGAGATAAAGAAAGACCTTGGGGAGTTGGGGGCATCCGAGTTGAGCCTTCCAAAAGGAAGAGTAGAAAAAGAGAATCCACCTTCTGAAAAGGCAGGATGTGACAACTAGAATGTCATCTATGGAAATAGCAGGTGGGCCAGTTTGGCTCCTTTGAAGAATGCATGAAGAACAGGAATTGATTTGGAAAAAACAGGTTGGAGCCAGACTGTGATGATCAGTAGCTTAAGCAAGGGAATGAGACAATAAGATCCTCTGCTTTAGGAATATTATGGAAACTGTGAAGGAGATGGATTAGAGAGGAGAGAAACTGTAAAGAGGGAGATCAATTAAGAGGCTATTAGAATAAACTAGGAGAGAAGTGATAAAGGTCCATACTAGGTTAATGACTAGAGTAGAAAAGAGGACAAATATGAGATGTGAAGAAGAAGAATCAACTAAGACTTGGTAATTGATTGCATAAGAGAGATAAAAGAGTAGAAGAGTTCAGAAGGACTTCCTATAAATTCTGGTGACTATACAGATGGTGGTACCCTAAATAAAAAAATGAAAAAACATGATGGATTGGGGGAGGGACAGAAAAATTGTTTGGCACACAATGAATATGAGGTGTCTATAATACTTCAGTTGGGAAACATACTGTTGTGAACATTTTTGTGTAGTAAGAAATAACAAATGAGAAATTGAAGAGACTTTCTTCATAGAAAGAATTTGTAACTAAGGCAGAACGAAAATGACATAAAGGATCCATATTCATGATGACTAAAGAAATATAAATGAGATCACTCGAAGGAGATTAAACTCTGAATGGATGTTTTCATATCCATTAGGACCCAGGTTCTAATTTGTAATTAGTCATTTACTATCTGTGTGTCCTGATTCTAATACATCATTCTTTCTACTTCATTATTAACATGTACATATTGATGTCCCTAAATAAAAGTGAAGGAGTTGGCATATGGAAGAAGACTAGAGTTAGGTACTCAATTCCTCAAAAGGGGGTGGGGTCGGAGCCAAGATGGCAACAAGAGAAAATACTCTCTTAGGCGCTCTCTTATAAAACTTATAAAAATAAGGACTCTAAATTTTCGAGACAGAACCCACAGAGGGACCCAGCGAGGCAGTTCTCCTACTCAAGGTAACCTGGAAAGAGCAGAAAGGCTCTGCTCCCCAGGGTTGGAGGGGAGGCCACCAGAAGGGTGACCCTCCCCCCCCAGAGCCAGCAAGCAGCATGGCCAAGACAGTCCAGATCCAGGAAACAGAAGCAGGCGGAGCCATTAAGCAGGAGCCTCCAGGGCATGAGCACATTGAACCTAGGGAGGGAAGTGAAGAGAGAGACTGCAGAGCTCTATCCTCTGCCCCTGGAACAGGACTCTGGGGTTCTGACCACATTCAGATCCTGACTGCAATCTAGTTCCCCACCCCCACCCCGCACCTCAGTCCCGTGGCAGAGATGGGGCGCACATGGTCATTCATAGACCAGGAGAGAGGACAGAGCCTCACACACTGAGACCCTTGTGGGAATGTCCCAAAAGCTCAGAAGCACCCCCCAAAACAGGCTTAGGCTGGGAAAATGAGCAAGCAGAGAAAAAAGAGGAGCATCACTGAGAAATATTTTGCCTGTGAGCCCAAGAAGGATCAAAACACTCAGTCTGAAGATGAGGAAGCACAAGCTCCTGCATCTAAAGACTCGAAGAAAAACAGAAATTGGACTCAGGCTATGACAGAGTTCAAAAAAGACTTTGAAAATCAAATGAGGGAATTAGAAGAAAAACTGGGAAAAGAAATGAGATGCAGGAAAAACATGAAAATGAATTCAGCAGCCTAGTCAAGGAAATCCAAGAAAATGCTGAATAGCATTGCTAAAAACCAGTTTAGGTCAAATGGATAAAACAGTTCAAAAAGTTATTGAGGATAAGAATTCTTTAAAAAGCAGAAATAGCCAGATGGAAAAAGAGATAAGAAAGCTCTCTGAGGAAAACAAATCCTTCAGACAAAGAACAGAACTCGGGGAGATTGATGAACTCACGACAAATCAGGACTCAATACTTCAAAACCAAAAGAATGAAAAAATTAGAAGAAAATGTGAAATAGCTCATTGAAAAAACAACTGATATGGAGTTTTAAAATTATTGGAATACCAGAAAGTCATGATCAGGAAAAGAGCCTTGACATCATTTTCAAAGAATTACTACAGGAAAATTGTCCTGATATCCTAGAAGCAGAAGGCAAAATAGAAATGGAGAGAATCCACCGATCCCCCCAAGAAAGAGAACCCAAAAAACCAACCCCCAGGAATATTATAGCCAAGTTCCAGAACTCCCAAGTCAAAGAGAAAATATTACAAGCAGCCAGAAGGACACAATTCAAATACTGTGGAGCTGCAATCGGGATCTCACAGGACTTAGCAGCAACTATATTAAAAGCTCGTAGGGCTTGGAATATAATATACCAGAAGGCAAAAGAGCTTAGAATGCAGCCAAGAATCAACTACCCAGCAAGGCTGAATGCCCTCTTCCAGGGAAAAAGATGCACTTTTGATGAACCAGAGGAATTTCAAATGTTCCTGTTGGAATGGCCAGAGCTGAAGAGAAGGTTTGATCTTCAGATACAGGACTCAGGTGAAGCATGGAGATTGGCAGAGAAGGGGAAAATATGAGGGACTTAATGATGATGAACTGCATGTATTCCTGCATAGAAAAATGACACTGATATTAATCATATGAACCTTCTCAATTAACAGAGCAGGTAGGAGATTTTATAGATGAAGCACAGGAGAAAGCTGAATTTGTTTTTGTTTTTTTTAGGTTTTTGTAAGGCAAACGGGATTAAGAGGCTTGCCCAAGGCCACAAAGCTAAGTAATTATTAAGTGTCTGAGACCAGATTTGAACTCAGGTAATCCTGACTCCCGGGCCAGTGCTTTACCCACTACAACACCTAGCCGGCCCAGGAGAAAGCTGAATTTGAAGATAAAATATGGTGTAAAAATGGAGTCAATAGAAAAAACGGAAATGTAATAATGGGAGAAAGAAAAAGGAGAGGGGGAATAGGCCAAGATATTTCATATAATAAGATTTTTCTTTATTACAATGAGCTATTGCAATGATATGGAAGTGGGGGGAGGCAAGGGGGAATGAGGGAATCTTTGCTCTCATCAGAGGTGGCTAGGAGAGGAAACAGCATATACACAAAATGGGGTATAGATATTTGGACTAAGAAGGAGAGGGGGGAGATGGGGGAAGGGGTGGGGATGTGAATGAAGGAGGAGAGGATGGACCATGGGGGAAGAGTAGTCAGATATAACACATTTTCTTTTTTACTTCTTGCAAGGGGCTGGGATTGGATGGCCTCTCTGGGACCATAGGCCAGGTGGATACTGGGCCTAAGGGGTGGTATGGGGGCTCAGGGCCTCTTGGCCCCAGGGCCAGGGATCTGTCTGCTGTGCTACTCAGCAGCCCTACAGCAGTCAGAGTGAAAGGAAAGAGAAAATATAGTACATGGCAGTGGATAAATATGAAAGGAGAGAGTTGCAATCAGCAATGGCAACGGTGGAAAAATATGGGAGTAACTTTTGTGATGGACTTATCATAAAGAATGTGATCCCCCCGCAACAGAGTTAGAGGTGTTGGAACAAAGACTCAAGCACATTTTTCATTATTATTATTATTATTATTATTCTTTTGGGGGAGGGTACAGGGTAAGTGGGGCTGGGTGGCCTGCTTGGGGCCACATAGCAGGGTGATTGTTGGGTGTCTGAGGCCAGATTTGGATCCAGGTGCTCCTGGCTCAAGGGCCACTGCTTTGTCTGCCACCCAGCCGCCCCTACTATTATTACTATTTTATTATGTTTTGGGTCTTGTTTTTTCTTTTTTTGGTTTTTGCAGGGCAGTGGGGTTGGGGTGGCTTGCATGTCACACAACTGGGTGATAGTTGGGTGTACGGGGCCAGACATGGGCTTGAGTACTTCTGGCTTCAGGGCTGGTGTCTAAGTCTTCTCTAGGCTAAACCAGTTCCTTTAACCAACCTTCATATGCCCTAGTCTCCTTTTCTCTCACTGTATTGGTTATACTTCTTATCCAGCTTCCAAAATGTTACTGTCCATCCTTTGTTGTAGTACCCACAATATATCAATCAATAAACATTTAATAAGAGTATATTATATATTTATAGCAGTTCTTTTTGTAGTGGCAAAGAAATTGAAACTGAGAGGATGCCCATTAATTGGGGAATGGTATATGAATGTGATGGAGTATTATTATTATTCTGTAAGAAATCATGAACCACTGGTCTTCAGAAAAGCCTAGAAAGACTTGCATGAACTGATGCTGAGTGAAGTGAACAGAACTAAAAGAACATTATACACATTTTTTAGGGTTTTTTTTTTTTGCAAGGCAATGGAGTTAAGTGATTTGCCCAAGGTTACCCAGCTAGGTAATAAGTGTCTGAAGCTAGAATTGAACTCAGGACCTCCTGACTTCAGGGCTGGTACTCTATTCACTGTGCCACCTAGCTGCCCTGAACATTATAAGATGATAAATTACAAGGAAGACAGCTCCTCTTAGTAGTTCAGTAATCAAAGCCAAACCTAAGAGATTTGCTGTGGGCAATGCCATCCATAGCCAAAGAAAAAATTATGGAGTCTGAATATGGAGTAAAGCATATCATGAACACTTTTTTAAATTTCTTGGGTTTTTTACCCCTTCCTTGTGGCTTTTAACCCCTTAGTTCTAATTCCTCTTTCATAACACAACTAATATGGAAATATATTTAACACAATTGTACTTGTACAACTATATAAGAATGTTCACTGCCATGGAGAAGGGGGGTGGTATAAAAATGTGGAACTCAAAAGTTTGCAAAAAGATGAATGTAGAAAGCTACTTTTGTATATAATTGGAAAAAATAAATAAATAATTTAAGAAAAAAAGAAGATTTATGTGCCAAGCACTCTAGTAATCCATGGGGATATAACAAGAGACAAGACAATTCCTATCCCCAAAGAACTCACAATCTAAGGGGAAAGATATCATGTAAACGTGTGCTCTAAACAACTAAGTACAATGTTACTTACTTTGTATCCTATAAATAGGATATAAAGGAAATAATTAAAAGAGGGAATAACTTAGAATTAGTAAAGGTTGGCAAAGGCTTCCTAAGGTTGAGATTTTAGTTGGGACTTAAAGGAAGGCAGAAAAATTAGTAGGCAAGTAGGAGAGAGAACATTTCAGACATGGGGCATAGTCAAAGACAATGGAAAGAGAAGAGAAATAGTGTTTTGATTATGGAACAGCAAAGAGGCTAATGTCAATGGATTGAGGAATACATGATCGGAGTGAGTTATAAGACTGAATAGTGGGGGAAGGAAGGAGACTATGAAGGGCTTTTAAAGTCACATTTGACTTTATTAGTACATTAATTTCGTATTTGATCCCAGAGGCTACAGGGGAGTCTATTGAGTAAGGGGTGGAATTGAACCTGCTATTATCACTTTGGAAAATCCCTTTGGGGGTTGAATGGAGGATGGAATGGAGCTAGGAGAACCTTGAAGCAGGCAGTCTACTAAAATAATCAAGGTATGAGGCAATGTCAGGGGGGCAAAGAAGGTGAAATTGATAGGCAATGACAACAGATTGGCTATGAAGGTGTGAGATAGTGAGGAATCAAAGATGACAGCTGGGCTGCAAGTCTAAAGGACTGGGAGAATGGTGGAGTCCTCCAAAACAATAAGGAATTTAGAGAGGGGCAGGGCTGAAAGAAATAAAATAATGAGCTCATTTTTAGACAAGATGAGTTTAGGGGCAGCTAGGTGGTGTAGTAGATAGAGCACCAACCTTGGAATCAGGAGTACCTGAGTTCAAAACTGGCCTCAGACCGGTTTAATTACCTAGCTGTGTGACCTTGGGCAAGTCATTTCACCACATTGCCTTGCAAAAACCAATAAATGAAAAGACATGTTGAATTTAAAGATGTCTACTGTACATTCAGTTTGAGATGTCTGAAAGGCAGTTGGAGATATAAGATTGAAAGGTGACAGAGATTAAAGAAGAATAGATATATCTGAAAATCATCAGCATAGAGATGGTAATTAAATCCTTGGGAACAGATGAGGTCTTCAAACGAAGTGGACAGAGGAAGAAAAGAGTTCAAGCAGAACCAGGAGGGACATTCTTATTTAGAGGGTAAGATTTGGACGAGAATGCTGCAAAAGAGACTTAAGGAGTGGTCTAACAGGTAGGATGAGAACCAGGAAAGAGTGGTTTCCTGAAAAACTAGAAAGTTGTAGTATGTAGTTGAGGTACATGTTCTTGTCTGAGGAAGTTCCCTCCTTTCTCAAGAAGATTGCATTAACTCTTTTAGCTGCCATGTCATACAAGTAACATAATCTGCGCTTGTAGTTGACTCAGACCTTCAAATAAATTGTCTAGTCAGTTTCTTCAATCCTGTACATAGAAACATAGAATTAAATATAGAAGGGAGATTAGAGATCATTGGCTCCAACTCCCTCATTTTATAGATGAGGGAAGTGAAGAAAAAAAGACATTAAATAATTTACCCAAAGACAGAAAAGTATTCAGTTTTATAGTCAGAATACTGTATAATTGACTCTTTTGAATCCAAGTAGAGAACTTTAGATTTATCTATTAGATTTCATCTAAGTAACTGATCAATAAACACACAGAACATGATTATAAACCATTTCTAACTGTTGTTGCTATAGCATTTATTAAACAAGGAGACTTTACAACAGTTTGAATTTTATGGATAGGGTCTTCTAAAAATGCCGTATTACCTCTGCTACATCATTCTCAAGACTGCCCTCAAAAAATACAAAAGAAGACATAAGCCCTAGAACAGGACGTAAAGTCACCCTTGATTATCCATATTCTAAATCAATCCAGTCTTTCTTTTCCCCCAATTGACTATCTGCTAGGCTACCTCATTTATCCTCAAATAACAAATAATGGTCCCCAGGATCATATATGATAGGGAATGAGTACAGAATTTAATCCTGGTAAATTTCCTTTACTGGCAATTCTTTTAACTGATTATAGTAGGAAAAGAAAGGAAAAACCAATAAAGGGAACTTTTCCATGTGATCTATTCCAGTTCATATTAAAGCTAGAAGGAGAAAATGGGGGGGGAAGGGGGACAAGAAAGTATAGTATATAGGAAAAGTTACTGGATTTAGTGAACTTAGGTTCAAATTCCAACTTAATTATTATCTGTATGACCTTAGACAAGTCCTCCTGGAGTTTGTTTGCTCCTCCACAAATGAAAGGACTAAATTAGATGATCCATCAAAGTCCTACTATCTCTAATCCCTATGACTTTATGATCCTAATAAAAAGGGAGATGAATGAAAAATGAAGGTCTATGCTGTACAGGTTAGTTTTTAATAGATAACCTGAAATACAGCAGATTCAAAAATGGCACATGCATCTATTAGAAGTGGATAAAGGAAGTAAAAATGGGAATGGTAGGAAAAGATGAGCAGGGGAAGAAGTTAGCAAGTAATTCAAAGAAAGTCAAGTAACTCAAACATTGATTAGTTACCCACTTCATATAAAACACTATGTTAGGGCAGTCTCTGTCCTTGAGGTAAAATTTAATATAAGAAAAACCATAAAAGAAAAAAGGGAAAAAAGTAATCTGTTCACCAACAATCTATATTGAGCTATATATACACCTAGTACTTTTCTTAGCCCCTTACTGCTACCCATAGCTACCCCCCTCCACCACCCCCCACACCTTCTGGCTCAATTATTCAGGGATTATCCATGTTGCTTTCATCTCATTGTTGACATTACCACCTGTTCCATTTACTTTATTATTGACATATCTGTTTACTCCTAGAATTCAATCAGCAGCTTAAGCTCTTAAGGAAGGAGGTTAGAAGTTCTGACCCCATATGCAGGTTTAGCTATCAAAAAAGGGCATTTAGGGGCAGCTAGGTGGCGTAGTGGATAAAGCACCGGTCCTGGAGTCAGGAGTACCTCGGTTCAAATCCAGCCTCAGACACTTAATAATTACCTAGCCGTGTGGCCTTGGGCAAGCCACTTAACCCCATTTGCCTTGCAAAAACCTTAAAAAAAAAAAAAGGCATTTAAATTAAAAAATAATTATCATTGTTGGCCCTGTATAGCCAGTGTATAGTGAGTCATGTGGCATGCTTAATAAAATAATCAACTCCACTTGCTGAAGTTTTACATCATTCTGAGAGGTGAGAATTTCCATTTTCTTTTCTTTTTTTTTTAAAGGTTTTTTGTAAGGCAAATGGGGTTAAGTGGCTTGCCCAAGGCCACACGGCTAGGTAATTATTAAGTGTCTGAGACTGGATTTGAACCCAGGTACTCCTGACTCCAAGGCCGGTGCTTTATCCACTACGCCACCTAGCTGCCCCTAGACTTTCCATTTTCTAACAATGAAACCGGACACAAGAAAATTAGCAGAGGACTAAGATAAGTTTTCATTTTATGAACTTTTTTTATTCTTTTATCTAAAAGACTGTCCAGTTTCAAAACACCCCCCCACCCGAGTTATAAAATTATACATGCAAATAGAAATTATTTTGGACTAATGCACTATTTTTCACTTCCATTAAAAAACTAAGGAGCCAGTTCATTCATCAGTTACTGTGGCCTTGTCCTTTTCCCCAAAATTAATTCAAACATTAAAGAATATATGTTCTAATGGTCCAAATAAGAAAAAAGAAAAAACATTTATTCTTCAATGATAGGTCATATTCTGTCTAAGCTTCTAAATAAGAGTGCCAAGAGATAAGGTCTCTAAAACGAATGTATAATAAATATGTGTTCTACTGTTCCCTTGGGAAAAGGTGGAACAAAATTTAAAAAATATCTCAAGACTAAGGAATTTGATGTTGCATCCATTCCAGGCAAGATTATAAGAACCTGGATAGCACTCACCCCGTTTGGGTTTTGGAAAGCTATCATGTAGTCGAAACACCACTCTTTCCACGAAGTGTTGGATGTCACATTGCTCTGGACCTCGAACAAACACCATCCAGTCATGAGTGAATCCCTCAGTGGTGGGCTTCTTCCTCAGCTGGGCTCGGTGTCCCAGTTCTAGCTTCACCTGTACAGTGCACTAAAAAGGGGGGGGAAAAAAGTTTGACTGGGGCCAACACAAAACAAACAACAGAAGAATGTGGTAGGGAAGGGTTAACAAGCTGGGATTCTAAAATGTCACACAATGGTCTTCTATAACAGAGAGGTTAGCAAAGAAACTATACAAAAAGCCTCCTATATAATTCCAATATACCTTCAAGCCATCTACTATCTTGGATTAACTTATGCCTTTACACTCTCCTTCACCCCAAATAGAGAACAAAGAGTTACTTTTCAGGCATGCATATTATCAACAAAAACATCAGCTGTAAGTTTTCAATGCAAAATTTTGATTACCCATGAGGATGTAAAGGCAAAAACGAACCAACTCATTTTCACATTATAGCTGTAATCAGCAACATAGCTCACTTAACCAGAGCCCTGATTTATTGCTTAAATATGAAGAAACCAAGTGTTTTCATAGTTATACTTAAAATCCCTATTTCAAAGGGTCATCACCATATTAGCCAATCAGCACCATTTATTAAAAGCCCAATGTATGCAAATCACTCCATTAAAAAACAAAAATCTCCCCACAGCTCCTAAAAAGCTAACACCACAGTTGGACAGCAAGCTGTAAGTACACCCAAGGAGGAAAAGCACAAAGCAACACAAAAACAAGTACAATGGGTAATTTAAGTGCAGGGAAGACAGACAGGATAATCAGTCAGTCAGCTTAATTTATTCACTGAACTGAAGTTTACTAAGCACCTACTATTCCACAGTGCCCTGGGAGCTAAATGTCATGGAGAACACAAAGATAAAAAGTCCAAATCTTTGCCCTCATAATTAAACCTAAAATAGGGACACACAAAAATCATATAAAGCAGAATGTTAATTAAATGATAAGTTACCAGGAAATCCTTCCTAGAGGGAGGAGATTGGGACAGTGTTGCAAAAGACAAGTGGTCTTTCTTATAGCAGAGGAAAGGAATTACTATGACAAAATGTTAAGAACATCCATCCATCCATTCATCTATCTTTTAAGTTGGCAAAAAGCACAGGGGCAATCCATGTGTGGATGACCTACAGAAAAGATTACAGTTGATGGAGGGACTTAATTATTTAGGTTACTTCTTGTAGAAATCAGAGTTGACTGAAAGTTCCTGAAAGATGGGAGAAAAACAATATGTGACTGGGATTATTCTTGTAGTTCTAGGTAGAATACTTTATTTTTTTTTCTTTTTTAGGTAGGATACTTTCAAGAAAAAGCTGTGGGTTTGGAACAGGTAGAGAAAGTCAACTAGAACTATATCATATTTCGAAGACTAAAAGAATTAGGAAGAGGTTGGTGCTATATTGAAGATATGGGTTTGCAACATGTTAAGTTCTGGTGTCAGTGGACATCCATTTGGAATAAAATATGGAATAAGAAAGGGTATGGATGAACAATTAAGTTTGAGAATCATCTATCACTATGTATTTGTAATAAACAAAATTCTTAATTCACTGATTATAAAATCAATTAAATCTTTTTTACTTGGAGATGAGCCATATCGACCAATGGCTTTCTCTTCGATCTGTTTTTCTCAATTAAGTTGCTAGAAAGGTTAGAGGTAAAAATATGTATTTGCAAAATGGTTCAAACTCTTTGTAGATTGTTTGATAATCTCCATATTAATATTCTTAGAAAATATCCTTGAGGGTAGAGACCACATTTAACTAATCCTTGTATTGCCCCACAGTTTTGCTTCAGGGCCTTGCACATACTAGGCACTTAATAAAATGTTTCTAGAATTCATTCATTCAACACACAGTATTCAAACATCACACCACTGTTAGTATCCTTTGTTCACCCATTCACAACGCTTAACAAATTACCCATTGGCTTTCTGGTATTTGTGATTAAATTTGGGGTCCTCTACAGGACATACATGTTGCGATACAGTTACTGGAAAAGAATGGGAGAAAGCAATTTAATCAGGGGGTGAAACATAAAGAGCCAAAATAAGCCTCCCCAGCCAAAGTCAACGGGCAGCTTGGAGGCAGTGGCAGGCTATTATTTCAATTCATGTGCCAGAATGAAGGTATGGCATAAATGCCAATCTCATTTGCAACAGCAACCTATTCCAACCCAGTCAGTATTGTCCAAAGGCTGGACATCAGATTCTGGCCAGAATAATTTGGCTTTTAATTACTTCTTGACCTGACCATGAGAGGAAGAAATATTACTTCAAAGTATGGAATATATGTGTCACTTATTCACCAAAGGGTAGGTGAAAAGAACTGCACTGACAACTACTATAAAATAAGAGAATATAAACCCAAAGACACTTCATCTCTTTCCTGCCATACAGAAGAAATAAGTAATGATGAAGCATTTAGTTATTCAAGGCACAACACGATAGGGTAAGATGAGAAATTTGTCAACCTGGTTAACTACAATTCATTTTTTAATTATATGTTGTTGGCATGTGGCCAGATCAGCTATTGGGGGTGGGGAAGGATTTAATTAAATCCACATACAAGAGGTAGAATATTCAGTTTATATTCCACCCACTCCTTATTCCACCCCCTGATCTTCTAATCATTTCTTTGAATGTTAGAACAAAGAGGCAACACTGCACAGTTTACTGAGTGCTGGACATGGAGTCAAGAGACTTGGGTTCTAATCCTGCTTTGAACACTAGCACTGTGATCAGACATTCAATCTCTCATAAGTTTCAGGTTCCTTATCTATTAAAAGGGGACAGTCCTTAAACTACCCCGTCACTAATGAAAGTAATATGGAAACATCACATATTTTACTAATTTGGGTTATTGTTCAACCCATTTATTTGTTTCCTTACAGTTCTTATAAAGAGTAGATAGCGGTCGCAGTAAAACAAATGGTTAAGACAATCTTGGAAGGTCTGAGAATTTTCATTCATTCTTTAGTATGGGAGAAGTTAAAGGAAGGATGGTGAAATTCTTTCCAGGTAGCACACCATCTGATAGAAAATGCCATGCAAGGCCCTCACAATCATTAGCTGAAAACCCTAACCCTATTTCTTCCCATCCCTCAGATTTTGTGAGGATGCCCTCAAAAAGAACAAAAGAAAATAAATCAAAATTTTTTGGGTCATTTCCAAATACTCCTGGTTATCCCATGCCAATGCCAATAAGATACCTGAAGAGTGGAACTCTGAAAGCAACAGGGGACAGGGATGTTAGCAGATCTTTTTTTTCCTTCAACATTGCAAATGCTGTATCCCCTAATCCTGAGCCCCACAGGGAGGTCTTTATCTACTAGTTTATATATAACACTTCCCATGAATTTCTACTGGGAATTCTTTCCAACAGATGCCCCTTCCTCTGGGAATTCACACATTACCAAGTGATATAATTATCTCTTAAGTTTTGTTACTGCATCAAATTCCCTAGAATAAAGCAATCCCATTCCCATGTAGGAGAAAGGACTGCAGTAACTCCCCCCTTTGATTCTGTTAAATCCTATTGAATCTATAAATTGGGAGCAATATACCCTTGACAAGCTACCCATATGAGGATAATAAAGATAGGAAAAGTAATGCTTCAGTGATACTTTAATGTCAACACAAAGTAAACTTCTCAGAGTTGCCCTCTCAGTACTTTGGACCTTTGGATATTGTTAAGGGACCATACAGAAGAGCCGCTTGATCACACAACAATCACTTGATCAGACAAACATCATCTACTCTTCTTAGCCAAATATGTAATACTAAGGAATGCTGATTCAGGGGCAGGGAAAATGCAAAGGTCTGTAACATTTTTTTGACTGCCTTATAAGGCACAGATGCCCAAATCATGAGTCTGGAGAATCACTGGAAGCAACACCCCCCAGTAAACACTGGTTGTCTCACAACATTTTCCATTCTAGATCAATGGTTGAAGGATTAAAAATTCCAAGAGCTGTAGAATATATTTCATCATCACACAATCTCAAGAGTTGGGATCCTACAGATATCTAGTTCAACCCATACCTGAACAAGAATCCTCTTTATGTCAACCAGTCTTTACTTAAAGACTACAAGCAGAGAGAACCCTCACTTTTGGATACTTCTAGTTGTTAGCAAGTTTCTCCTTACAGGCAACCAGGCATCTCATATCTCAGGATATTGAGTTGAAATATAAAAACTGTTCTGGAGAATACAAATGTGACTTTTTCCCAGGACATTAGCTGAATGGATAAATGTGTGTGTGTGTGGGGGGGGGGGGGGCTTCAAGGTGGGTAAGAATTTCTGTAGTAACAGAAACAGCATAATCCCAAAGGCTGCAGAACACCATCAGGATTGTGCCAGTTGATTAGATAGGTATAGGGATGCAGTTCAAGGTGTTTTGTTAATGGTAGGGGGGAACCCAACTCTTTAAAAGGTCAGAGGTAGCAAGCTGTTACTTCTGCAGGAGTTTGCAAGCTCACAAAGCTTTCTGTTGAAAACATCAATGAATTGCTATAAATTCCTCCTTTCCCAAAATAAACTCCACACTACCTCTCACGTGGAACCCTTGAATCCTTCAACTTGGCACATCACTTGAGTCAGGAAAAGTACATAGATTCCCTCTTAAGCTAAAAAGGCTACAGTCAGCAACAAAACCACAATTTGATCCCTTCTAAGCTATTGTGACTAAAAAAAATGCTTGAATAAGTTAATTAACCTGAGACATCTAGGCCCTGAATCAACATTACTGCTTTGGGGGGGGGGGGCAGAAGATACCTTCAATCTCCCTCAGCACTGTGTGACCTTGTCTTACTTAATAGCAGGGAAATTCCCCCCCTCCCCTTCAAATCCCCCCACCCCTTAGGACAACCTAAGAGAGGATTGGGAAGGATGATGGAGTTTTGAGGGACAAGGGAGAATGGTGACCCCGGTTTTCTAAAACAAAGAAGATGAAGGGGACCTTAAGAAACGGTCTCAAATTTAGGGAATAAGCTGATCTTGGGTTTTTGAAAAGAATTAGGAAGAGAAAAGAATGAAGATGGGGAAGATTCTTAAAATTGGTTGGATGGGGGGGAAATCACAGGCTGATCCATCAAGAGCTTGGAAGGGGCCTCTGAGGCCATCTCATCCCATCCCCTAATTTTACAGATGATCCCTGGGTTTGGAAGGAGGGTGGGGAGTGAAAATAAGGGAAACGGAGGTGGAAGGTGGAAGGTGAGGGAAACGACCCCGGGGTTGCTGAAGAAACGAGCCGGGGGAGAGATATTTATTTAATTGTTGGGACCAGAGGGAGGAAGACCTGGAACGTGAGCGTGTGTGAAAGACAGACGAGAGCCCTGGGCTGGAGTCGGGGGGTCAAGGGGGAGCGCAGACGTTGGGGGCTTTTTGTCAGGGGGTGGGGGACGGCCCCGATTGGGGAGGGAGGAGCCAGGCGGGGTGCCCAGTGCGAGCCAAGCACGGAAGGGCGGGAGGCGGAGGGGGACCGGGCAGGGGCCGGGCACGGGGGTGGGGGAGGGGCACCGGAGGCCGGAGCTCCGGGGGAGGGGGTGCGGGCAGGGGGCCGGGCCGGGGGGCCCCGGGCCCGGCGGCGCCTCCTCACCTGATTGTCCATGGCTGGCGCCCCGCCCCCGCCCCCCGGGCCCCGCGTCGTCCGCCTCCTGTTCCTCCTCGCAGCCGCGGCCGCCGCCTCAGCTCACGGCCGGCCCGCCGCCCTCATTGTCTGTCAGGCGCCGCCGCCGCCGCCGCCGCCGCCGCCGCTCCCCGGCCGCCCGCCCGCCGCCCGCCCCGCGGAACCGGAAACCGACACGACCCGGGTCGCGAACCGACCGCGGCCCCCGCCGCCTCCCGGGCCCCGGCCGCCCGAACTGACGGCAGCCGCGGCCACTGAGCGACCGGGGCTGGCGTCTGGGGGGCGGGTCTTCCGGCCATCCTGGGGGAACCCGACTGCGGTCGGAGGGACCAGGCCGGCAGCCAATGGGAGACCGGCTTCGGGAGGGGCGGGGCGGGGCGCCGCGAGGGGCGAGGGATTGAGGGGAGAGACAGGGCCTCTGGGGACCGGGAGGTGTGCGGCGCACGTGGAGGCAGGGGAGCGGCGCGAGCAGCCGCCAGGGGGCGCCGCCTCTCCCGGCTGCCCGCGCTCCCCCGGAACCGTCGGCTCCGCCCTGGAAAAGGCGCCACGGGGGCCACGAGGCGCGGTCCCGCGTGGGCCGGGCGGGGGAGGGGCCACGGAAAACCTCCCTCCGCCCCTTCCCTTAGCCTTCCGCAGAGGCAAAACGAGAATAAAGGCCTTCCTTCACCCCCCCACAGGTGCGTGGGGGAGGGGAGCCTGCAGCCCCCCCCAGCAGGAAAGGGGCTCCTTCCACAGTGCCACGCCCCGAGCCCACCCGGCAGCCGACCACCCCGCCCCCACAGCGGAAGTCCCCACGCTCGTTACAATGGGGATTGTCCACGCGGACCCCCGAGGGCCAGTTGGTGTCTCCAGGGATGAGGCGCAGAAAGACCAGAAGTTCAAGGCCAAGGCTTGTGACCCTCATCGGCCCGAGGAGGATGGAAGCAGCTCCTCTCTCCCACACCGAGCCTGTGCTGAAGAAGAAACGTCCGTTAAATTACATCAACATATTATTGTAAAAATTAAATAGATTGATCTACTTATTTGGGGCACAACCGATGCCTTCCAACCAAATCCTTTACAAAGTGTATCTTCAAGAAATCGCTTTCCAGATTGTCGGAAGAAAGGAACACCCTTTAACTTGGGTATTCGTTATTAATAATAATCAGCATTGATCTGGCGCTAAGGTTTGCTTATCTCTTTGATCCTTCAACAAGAAGTTTAGCTGTATTAAGCCCATTGCCTCACAAAAACAAAACAATCCAGTGAGAAAGGTGCTATTATCCATCTTTTACAGATAGGGAAAGATATAAATCCTTTACTGATAGGGTGAAGTGATTTGCGGTCTTTCTGGAGTCTAATTTGTACCCAACACATTTAACTCTCGCCCAGAGCACTCCCTTGTTGCCTAGACATCTAATATTTTTTTTTTTAGATTTTTGCAAGGCAAATGGGGTTAAGTGGCTTGCCCAAGGCCACACAGCTAGGTAATTATTAAATGTCTGAGACCGGATTTGAACCCAGGTACTCCTGACTCCAGGGGGTGCTTTATCCACTGCGCCACCTAGCAGCCCCCCTAGACATCTGATATTAACAACAGGGTTTGATCAGCAATTTTGTTGCCTCTCCATATTGACTTTTTTGACATTGTTGCTGACTTTTTATATTTTGTCATTGTTGCACAAATCACATCCAACATAATTTTCTTTTCTTTTTCTTTTTTTTTTTTTTAGGTTTTTGCAAGGCAAATGGGGTTAAGTGGCTTGCCCAAGATGTCACAGCTAGGTCATTATTAAGTGTCTGGGGTCGGATTTGAACTCAGGTCCTCCTGACTCCAGAGCCGGTGCTTTATCCACTGCACCACCTAGCCACCCCCCAACCCATTTTCTTGGTGAAGTTTGGAGGGGTTTGCCATTTCCTTCTCTAGCTCATTTGACAGATAAGGAAACTAAAGTAAACAAGGTTAAATGATCTGCTTTTGATGCTTAGATTTGAACTCAGGAAGATTAGTCTTCCTGGCTTCAAGAACTCTATTAACTGCTTTGAATGTGATTCAAACTGGTAGTTGTTAGGTGGGGGGTCGGGAACAAGAATATTGGGTGATCATTTACTCCCAATGTTTGAGACTGAGAGCAAAAAAAGTCCTTGCAAGGTCTGATTTGCACCCTAAATGTTGGGGAAACACAATTCAAAAGGTTTAAATGAAAGCAGCAAGATCCCATGAGCTAAAATTCTATAAAGGAAGTCAGCCCAGGGTGGGTGGGAGTAGGAGTAGGAAGGGGAGGCTCCTGATAATGAAGATACAAGGGAAGATAATTCTAGAAAGAAGGAAAAATCGAGTTTTCTGAAGAAACATAGATCCAATGAGAACCCACAGACCAACACACACAAATATACAGAAGACTGAAGCAAAGTATTAGAGGATGAATTTTAAGTCTTTTTAATGTCCATCAAAAATGCTATCAGGCTTGTCTAAGAGCTCAAAATGAACTACGGTCAACAAGCAAAACTAAAGAACATCAGAATGGGTTTTTAAAAGCTCTATTTGGAGAAAAAAGGAAGGTCTAAGGGTAGAATACCTGCTTGAGAGAAGAAACGATAATTGTCAAGAGAGAAGTCAGAACTGCTCAACACTTAATTTGGTTTTATTTTTTCTTCCAAAGAGAATAACCTCTGCTAGTGATAACAGAACAAAAACTGGCTAACAAGATGAGTAAGGGGTTAGTCAAAGAGCAAGTAGCTGCCCTTGATGTATTCCAATGACCTAATTCAAATGAAATACATCTTTGGTCCTAAAATCCACCTTCCAATTCCTAACTGCTGATTCCTCTGTTGTTATCCTACTTTTATGTTTGTGCATAGTTTTTTCCAGATCAGCTAGGTAGTAAGGAGAAGAACAGATAGGTGATGTAATGGATAGAACCTGAGGAGTCAGAAGGATCTGAGTACAAATTTGGTTTCAGATACTTCCTAGCTGTGTGACTGTGGTCAAGTCATTTAACTGTGTTTGCCTCAGTGTCCTCATCTTTTAAATGAGCTGCAGAAGGAAGTGGCAAACCACTCCACTGTTTTAGCCAAGAAAACCCCAAATAGGGTCATAAATAATTGTATATGACTGAAATGACCATATAACAAAATGAACAGCCATTATGCTAAGGGCTGAAGATATTAAGAAAGGCAAAAGAAAATATCTAGTGATAAACCAGCTATGTACAAAATAAATAGAAAATTTTCAACAGATGGAAGGCATTAGAGTTAAGTAAAATTTGGGAAGACCTTAGGTAAAAGTTGGGATTTTAATTGAGACTTGAAGGAAGCTGTGAGGCAGAGATGAGGTGGGATGGGTTCAGTCAGAGAAAATGCCTGGAGCTGAGAAATGAGTCCACCAGGAAAGAAGTCAGTGTCTGTCCCTGGATCAAAGATTAGAAGTTGTTAGGTCAAAAAGGAAGATGATCAGGGGCCACTAGGTGGCGTAGTGGATAAAACACTGGCCCTGGAGTCAGGAGTATCTGGGTTCAAATCTGGTCTCAGATACTTAATAATTACCTAGCTGTGTGGCCTTGGGCAAGCTACTTAAACCCGTTTGCCTTGCAAAAAACCTAAAATAGAAAAAAAAGAGTGAGAGCAGAGGAAGTGGAGGCATCTATTGTAGATGGCTTTCTTTGGGATTTTAGCCACAAAAAACAGGAGAGATACTGGTTATTGGGAAGGAAAAGTTCAAGCAAAGAATTTTTGAGGATTGAAGCAACATTGACATGTTTTCAGCACACTTGAATTTTTTGTGTGTCTGTTCCCCCCACCCCAAAGACCCCATTGTTAAATATTTACCAGCATATACCCCTCGTATACCAGTGAAATCCCAAATCTATTCCCTAACTCTACTAAATTGATGTATGATAGGAATGCTATTATGATTCTGGAGAAGATAGAAAGGGTTCTCCTTGTCTTTTGGTTTCTTCCCTGCAATCTACAAATCAGTCTTCCTCTCCCTTAAAACAAACTAGATCCTATCAATCTTCACAAACTATTATCCTTTATCTCTCTTAGCCAAACTCCTTGAAAAACTATTTACACTCACTACTTTCACTCTCTCCTCACATTCTCCTAAATGCATCTGTAATCTGGCTCCTAATCTTACCATTCAACTAAAGCTTTCCTTTCTGAACCAACCACCAAGAATCTCTTAATTGCCAAATCCAATGGCCTTTTCTCAATCTTCACCCTTCTTGACCCTCTGCAGCCTTTGACAATAATTGACAATGCTCTCCTTCTGGACATTCTTTTCCCTTGTATTTCCGTCTCCCTGACTGACTGCTCGCTCTTGGTCAATTTTGCTGCACAATCATTGATAACAGGATTCTCTGTCTGTGGGGGTCCTCTAAGCAATTGTGGGTAAATGTTTAAGACTCACCTCTTACACACACACACACACACACACACACACACACACACAGAGTATATATACCTAGTACACTTTTTAAGTTTAAAGAGCATTAGTAACATTTTTCTCATCATTAAGTCTAGACATTAAGAACCAAAATTAATGTGTTCTCTCCAAATTTGCAAGGACCAACCTAGTTCATTCAGATCCTTATCAACTCTCCTTTGTAATAGATTAATAAAAAATACTTTATTTTGCTATATAGCAAGCACTGTGTTAAGTGTTTAGATTGCATTAGTCTCCAATTGTGTCTGTATCTCAAGCTTTTCTATATGCCTATTTAACTTCCATTCAGCTGCCAAGGTGACTTTTCTGAAGTGGAGATCTATGTCCCTCCCTTACTCAATGAGCTTCAGTGACTCCATATGACCTCCATGATCAAATACAAGTTTGTCATGTTAAACCTTTCCCAACATAACTCCACCACATTTTTCCAACCTTATTGCACATTACTCCTTTCCATAGATATGGTGACATCAATAAAGACATGGACTTTCTTGCTAGTCTTTATACACCACATTGCATCTCCTTCTGTTTTGACATCAAGTTATCCTCCATTCCTAGAAAATACTTTGTCCTTTCCTCTCCCCCTGAATCTCTAGTTCCCTTCAAGGCTTAACTCAAGTACAATCTTCTACGTGAAACATTTTCTGAAAATTTCTCTCCAAGCTGTTAGTATCCTTCTCCTCCCCTAATCACCTTGTATCTCTGTGGTTATCTACCTAGGTATGAACATGTTGTCTCTCATAGTTAGATTTTAAGTTCCTTGAGCAAAGGAAATGTTTTCACTTTTTTGCTTTGTATCCCCAGTGACAAGTTCAATGTTTCACACAAATAAGCTTTGAATAAATGCTGTGGTTTGCTTGATTGTGTGCAGCAGGGTGGAGAAACTTTTTTTCTACCAAGAGCCATTTGGATATTTATAACATGATTTATAGTTCATACAAAATTATCAGCTTAAATATTAGCCTGCTAAATTTGGTCAAACTTATAATTAATTCATTCCTAAAAAACAAAATGCCTAAATTTACTGAATTTTAAATCCCACCTGCAGTTAACTTAGTAGTGCCAGACCAAATGATTTTGAGGCCCCTCACCCCTGGTCTAGAATCTAGACTATAATGGTTGAATAACTGAACTTAAAGACTGACTTGAATGGGTCAATGTCAATGTAGAAGAAGGTCTCCAGTGAAGTGCCTCTAAGAATCTGTGTTTGACCTGGAGTTACTTAACATTTTTGTCAGTTTTTTGAATCAGGAATAGATATCATGTTCACCAAGGAAGAACCAACATATTGGATAATAGAAACTGAAAAAATTTTGACAGACTAGGACACTAGGCTAAATCTAAGATGAATTTCAATAAGGATAAATGTAAAGTTCCACATTTGGGCTCAAAAAACCAACCTCTCAGGTACAAGAAAGTAGGGCCTGGTTAGATAGCGATTTGTCTAAGAAAAGATACAAGAATTTTGGTGTGCTGCAAACTCAATATGAGTCAGCAATATGTTATGTTAACCAAGAAAGCTAATTTGATCTTGGGTTGCATTAAAAGAAACATTACTTTCAAGAATGAAGAGGGAATAGTCCTTCTGTACGCCACCCTGATATAAAAGATTATATTCAGTTGTGAATATTAGTAAACCAGAAAGTAGAAAGCAACAAAAATGGTGAAAGATTTGTCATATGTTGAAGAAGTCAATGATAGCTAACCTGGTAAAGAGAAGGTTCTGGGAGGCATAATATTACTCTTCAAACATCTAAATGATAATCTATTTAGGAAGGCATTAAAATTGTTCTGTTTGGTTCCAGAGGGCACAACCAATGGCAATGGACTTTAGACTCCACACTAGCTTTGTGATCCTGAGCAAATCACTTAACCCCAATTGCCTTGTAAAACATATACAAATAACAATAACAACAAAAGAAACAAAAACAAAAAAAGAAACCTACTTAAAACTTAAACCTACTTAAAAACATACTCAAAAAAAAAAAGCTTAAGTTGTAAGCAGCCACCTTGTTCTGACCCAGAGAGGAGACTGTAGCTTTGGTTCTAAATCCTCCTATAGGCAGGTTCTATTCTACCTTTCCCTTCTTCCTTCTTCCTTCCTTCAAAAATTCTTTGTCACAAATCTATGTTTTCAAATCTTTGATTAAGTATCTCTTTGAAATGGTCCTGGCAGAGCCGAGATGGTGGCAGGAGTACAGCCTCTCTTAAGTGCTCTCTCAAAAATATTTCAAAAACCTTAAAATTATGATTCAAACTAAATTTTTGACAGAAAGAACCCACAGAAAGATCCACTGAGGCAATTCTCCAGCCCAAGGTAATCTGGAAAATAGTGGAAAGGCTCTGTTCCACAGGGTTGGAGGGGCCACACGTGCCAGAGCAAAGGATCTTTAGCCTCCTGAGAACAGCCCCAGGGCTCCAGGAAGCTCTGGCTGCTAGCAGAAGCAGTTTCCTGACTGCACCCCAGGGAACACCAAGCACAACTTGGAAGATCAGCAGAGACGACTGCCAGAGTAAGCACAAAGCCCAGGCCAGCATGTTCCTCCTCAACACAACCACAGCCCTTAGCACAGCCTAGATCCCAGGAAATGGAAGCAGGCCCATGGAGTCACCCAAAAGGAGCCACTAGCAGCTGCTCCTTAAGCACCCAGCCCACGGAAGCTAAGGGAGTGGAGGGAGACTGTTGGGGTCCTAGAACAGGACTCTTGAGTTTTGAGCATATTCAGACCCTGGTCATAGTCTAGGCCCCCCATAGAGCAGGGATCCCTCCACACAGTCCTGGGGCAGAGGGGTGCACTTGTGGTCTTCAACAGACCAGGAGAATAGTCAGAGCCTCACATACTGAGATCCTTGCAGGGGTGTCCAAATAATACTTAAAAGCTCAGGAAGCACCCCAAAACCAGGCACAGTTTGGGTAAATGAGTAAACAGAAAAAAAAAGGAACCTGACCATAGACAATTACTTTAGTCCCATGGAAGACCAAAGCACATAATCTGAAGATGAGAAAGTTCAAGCTTCTGCATCTAAAGACTCCAAAAAATATAGAAGTTGGGCTCAGACTATGACAGAGCTCAAAAAAGATTTTGAAAATCAAATAAGGGACGTAGAAGAAAAATTGGGGAAAGAAATGAGATGCAGGAAAAACATGAAAATGAAGTCAGCATCTTAATTAAGGAGATCCAAAAAAATGCTGAAGAAAATAACATGTTAAAAACCAGCTTCAGTCAAATGAATCAAACAGTTCAAAAAGTTATTGAGGAGAAGAATGCTTTAAAAAGCAGAATTGGCCAGATGGAAAAAAAAGATAAGAAAGGTCTCTATGGAAAACAAATCTTTCAGATGTAGAATAGAGCTAAAGGAAGCTGATGATTGCGAGAAATCAAGATGAAATCAAGAAGAAAATGTGAAATATCTCACTGAAAAAACAACTGATCTGGAAAAAAAAGGTCCTGGAAAGATGATTTAAAAATTATTGGGTTACCTGAAAGTCTTGATCAGGAAAAGAGCCTTGACTTTATTTTTAAAGAATTTCTACAGGAAAATTGCCCTGATATCCTAGAAGCAGAGGGCAAAATAGAAATTGAGAGAATACACTGAGCTCCCCTGGAAAGAGATCCAAAAAAACCAACCCCCAGGAATATTATAGCCAAACTCCAGAACTCCCAAGTCAATGAGAAAATATTACAAGCAGCCAGAAGGACACAATTCAAATATCGTGGAGCTGCAGTCAGGATCACACAGGACTTAGCATCAACTACATTAAGTGCAGGGGTCCAACCTCCGCAGGGTCCTTGGAACCTGACAAGAGGGGATGGAGTGGGCAAAATGAGTTGAGTCAATAAGTGGGTATAGATAGGCAGGAGCAGGTTGACTGACTGTCAGCTGCTTAGATTTATTTTTATAGTCTCAAAATCATATGAAACAAGCAAACTAAAATCATTTCCTTGGTTACAAAAGTATACAATTTTCATCATTAATCATATAGTTCATATGGTTACAAGTTTGATCATGTAGTGGTTACAAGTGTGATTATCAATCATGTAGTTAATTTTCTTGTCCTGCTCAGACTGTGATGACCTCAACCTGCCTGTTGCCTAGTTTGTTGCTGCATAGTAAAGTTATTAATTAAACAGAACTTTCCTTATAATAATCTTTGATATAATTTGTTTAATGGAATGCTTCTATGTTTTTATACTGCATTTGTAATATTTTTCGGTATGCTCCCTTGACAACCTATGGTGAGGGTAATTATGTTTGTCCACCTGTCTGTTGACTCCTTCAATAACCAATTTTCCTTTCAGCCCTTGTTGGTAGATGCTACGGTTTCTATGACTTTTTATTCTTTCCCAATAAACTAAGGCTGTTAGAGTTCACATATTGGTTACCTATACTAACTATTGTCTCACCATCTTTATCATATATTCCTATGTATGATAAGGGGGACAAAACTGTTAATTTCCCTGGAATTCTATCTGACCCATTTTGTATCTGGTTTCCCTGTATATAGTCTGACATCTCCCTGGAACTCCCAGTGCTGTATCTTCCAAAGATCTCATAATGTTGAAGCCTTTTGTATGTCTCAGGGAGAGGCAGTCCTGTTAAATTCGGACAGAGTTCACAATCTGTTTTATTCAAGGAATTTCTCTGAAATCCTTCCTTTATAGTCATTCCACTATTAGGATGAGTAAGTTTTGCAATCAATAATAGACCTATAAATATGGGTATACATGGAATCCCTATATATATTGAAGAAGGAAATGTTGTTCCATCAGGCAGTGTGACTGCCTTGAGTCTTCTTGCTGCTACTGTGTCAAACAGCTTAGAGACCCTGGCTCCCAACAATTAAGGTCTTGTAGGGCTTGGAATATAATATTCTGAAAGGCAAAAGAGCTTGGAATGCAACCAAGAATCAACTACCCAGCAAAACTAAACATCTTCTTCCAAGGGAAAACATGGACTTTCAATGAAACAGGGGAATTTCAAATGTTGCTGTTGAAATGTCCAGAGCTGAACAGAAAGTTTGATCTTTAAGTACAGGACTCAGGTGAAGCATAGAGAGGGTGGGCAAAATTATGAGGGACTTAATGATGATGAATCACATGTATTCAAGTATGGAAAGATGATACTGATAATACTCATAAGAACCTTCTCATTTAATAGAGCAGGTAGAAGGAGCTTTTATAGATGAGGCACAGGATGGAGCTGAATTTGAAGATATAATATATTGTAAAAATGGAGTCAGTGGGTGAAAGGGAAATGTACTGGGAGTAAGAGAAAGGAGAGGTAGAATAGGCTAAGATATTTCCTATAAAAGATATTTTATGTAGCTTTTGCAATGGTATGGAAGTGGGGAAGGTGAGGAGGAATGCGGGAGCCTTCATTCTCATAGGAAATGACTCAGAGAGGAAACAGTATGCACACTCAATAGGGTATAGACATCTAGAAGAAAAAGGTGAGAAGGGGGACAAGGGAGGGGAGGGGTGATGTGGGTGATAGAGGAGATGGTAAATCATAGAAAAGAATAGTCAGATATACCATAATTTCTTTTTTACTTTTTGCAAGGTAGTGGAATTGGGTGGCCTGTCTGGAACCACGAGGCCTGGTGGTTGCTGGGTTTTGGATGGGATGTGGCCTTGAGCCTCCTGGCCCCAGGACTGGTGCTCTGTCCACTGAGCCACTCTGCTGCTCCACAGCACACTTTTTGAAGAGGGACAGAGTGAAAGGAGAGAGAAAATATAATAGATGGTAGTGGGGAGTAATGGATGGAGGGAATTACAATCAGCAACTATGGAAAAATATGGAAATAACTTCTATGATAGACTTATGATAAAGAATGTGATCCACCTGAGACAGAGTTACTGACACAGACTGAATCATTCAGACTGAAAAACATTTTTTTCTCTTCTTTCACTTTATTTCTCATGAGGTTTTATGTTTTTGTGGGGGAGGAGGTATTATGTTTACTCTTAAACAAGAATATTTTAGTAATGTGTAAATAAATTAAAAATTAAAAGAAAAAAAAAAGAAATGGTCCTGAATTATTTCCAAAGAGCTTTCCTGAAGCTCAGTGAATATACCCACAGCAACCTCTTTTTTTATAGACATACAAATTGTTTATTTTTTTTATAGTGAAGGTTTCCTTTAACTAAAGTAGTCTACCTCCTTTATGTTTATATTTCTGGTAGAGTTTGAACTGGAAAATTTTTTTTTTCATTTTAAAATTTTTTTTATTTTGAGTTTTACAATTTTTACCCCAAAATTGCTTCCCTCCCCCCACCTCCCACAGAAGACAATTTGCCAGTCTTTACACTATTTCCATGTTCTACATTGATCCAAATTGAATGTGATGAGAGAGAAATCATGTCCTTAAGGAAGGAAAATAAAGTATAAGAGACAGCAAGATTACATAATAAAATATCAGGGTTTTTTTTCTAAATTAAAGGTAATAGTTCTTGGTCTTTGTTGAAACTCCACAATTCTTCCTCTGGTTACAGATGGTATTCTCCATCACAGATAGCCCCAAATTGTCCTTGATTGTTGCACTGATGGAATGAGCAAGTCCATCAAGGTTGATCATCACCCCCATGTTGCTGTTAGGATGGTTCTGCTCATCTTGCTCAGCATCAATTCATGCAAATCTCTTCAGGCTTCCCTGAATTCCCATCCCTCCTGGTTTCTAATAGAACAATAGTGTTCCATGACATACATATACCATAGTTTGCTAAGCCATTCCCCAATTGAAGAACATTTACTGGATTTCCAATTCTTTGCCACCACAAACAGGGCTGCTATAAATATTTTTGTACAAGTGATGTTTTTACCCTTTTTCATCATCTCTTCAGGGTATAGACCCAGTAGTTGTATTGCTGGATCAAAGGTTATGCACATTTTTGTTGCCCTTTGGGCATAGTTCCAAATTGCTCTCCAGAAAGATTGAATGAGTTCACAGCTCCACCAACAATGTATTAGTATCTCAGATTTCCCACATCCCTTCAAAAATTGATCATTGTCCTTTCTGATCATATTGGCCAGTCTGAGAGGTATGAGGTGGTACCTCAGAGAAGCTTTAATTTGCATTTCTCTAATAAATAATTATTTAGAGCAATTTTTCATATGACTATGTATCACTTTGATTTCCTCATCTGTAAATTGCCTTTGCATATCCTTTGACCATTTGTCAACTGGGGAATGGCTTTTTTTTAAATTTGACTCAGTTCTCTGTATATTTTAGAAATGTCAAAAATACTAGTTGTAAAGATTGTTTCCCAGTTTACTACATTTTTTTTATCTTAGTTACAGTGGTTTTGTCACAGCAACCTCTTTTTAGTCCCTATATCTAACTGACATGGAGAAAGATTTGCCCTGGGCCCTAGGCCAAAACTGATGGAAGCTCATGCCCAGCTTACTGTATTGGAAGGACCAGCTATGGGCACTGATGTGTTACTGGGTAGCTATGAGTCTGCACTGTTGTGAAGAAGACATGATAAAAGTGCCATCTCATTGAACCTGAACCAGGGTTGATGATGTTTGTCTTTCATTCTCTAAGAAAACCATGACATAGTGGAGGCTAGGTGGCGCAGTGGATAAAGCACTGTCCCTGGAGTCAGGAGTACCTGGGTTCAAATCTGGTCTCAAACACTTAATAATTACCTAGCTGTGTGGCCTTGGGCAAGCCACTTAATCCCATTTGCCTTGCAAAAAAAAAAAACCAACTAAAAAAAAAGAAAACCATGACATTAGGGAGGTGATTCCATGAAAAGCATGTGAATTGGATTTGAGTGAGGGGATGCTATGCTAAGTCACTAGCCTCACTTTCTCCTTCATTGCTATCTGGATCCAATGGCCCAATATGAATCAGGACAACTAGAAATAACCCTGGATGCAACCAGGGAACAATCTGCCCACCATGGTGGGTGGGTGGGTTGGGTTGGTTGAGGTTCCCTCAAGCAGACCAGAACTATTCTGTCCTGTCTCTCACAACTCTCTCCATTGGGCTGCTCCATTTGTGGCTGCAGGGTCCCATGAGGCTATTCTCCATTTTCTCCCAAAGAGCTTTCTTGAAAACAGAACATCCCTAAATAGCATTCCCCAAGCAGTGGGCTCCCAAACAATCTCCTTCAGCTCAATCCTTTCCTAATCTTTCCTTGGCCAGGAACTTTTTCCCCATTCTTCCTCCAATGCTGCAGCTAGAACCTGCAATCTATACATTGCAGATCATCACCAAACTGGCTACCACTATCTCTCCTGCTTTCTGGCAGACAGTAGGATAAAGAACAGTCAAGACCGGCCTACCAGCCCCTCTCTGCAGTTGCTCCTGTGTGTGGTGACTACCCTTCAGGCTTCAGGCTGATATCTCTGCTGCCCTCCTTCTTCCTTCCTTTTTAAAGCCTCCAAGTTTTTAAGCGTTAGTCCTCCTTGCTATAAATCTCCTAACCTTGATACCACAATAATTCTGGTTCCTTCTTTAATAAATTGGAGAAGAAACAAAAAATTTGCAATAAGGCAAATTTAGGGTTAATATCTGGAACATTGCTGAACAATTAGAGTTGTTCAAAGGAGAAATAGGCTGCCTTGGGAGGTGGTGGAGTTTCCATCTTTGCAAGACTAAAGCAGAGACTGGAAGACTACTTCTCTAGGGAATTCTTCTCTAATTTAAGTTGGACTGGATGGTTATTAAGGACCCTTTAAAATCTGATTCTGGGATTCTGGCAGTTATGCTTACCTTTCTCTGCATCAGATCATATAAACCTTCCCATAGTTCCTTGAATTTTTCATATTCATCATTCCATATGATGGCATTCCATTCTATTCACTATACCTTAATTTGTTCATATGTCTCAATAACTGGATATACATTTGATTTGGGTTTTTTATTATTATAAATTAGCATTTCATATTTAAATAGCATTCAAATATGTTAACACTTAATATACTTTAAATATAGGTAGCATTTAGCATGTATGAGGCACTGTCCTAAGTGCTTTACAAATATCTCATTTGATCTTCACAACAAACCTGGCCTGTAGGTATTATTATTATCATCATCATCATCATCATCATCATCATCATCATCATCTCCATTTGATAGCTGAGGAAACTGAAGTTAAGTGGCTTGTTCAAGGTTACACAGCTACTAAGTGTCTAAGATCACATTTGAACTCAGTTCTTAGAAAACTCTCTATTCACTGAGTCATCTGATTTCTCTGCCCCATAGCCCAAGAATCTTCAAGGACTCCTATCTCCCAAAGTTCAGGTTCAATCCAAGGATTTGACCTTGAAGGGTCATTTCTCTCTTTGGCTTATGCCCCATCATAGAGTTTACACTGGAAAAAATTCCAAGTTAAAATTAGGTATGGGTCAAATCTAATGAGCTAAACAGCTAGGTGTTACAGTGGATAGAATGCTGGACCTGAAGTCAAGAAGATTCATTTTCCCGAGTTCAAATCACTTCAGACACATAAGTTGTGTGACCCTGGGCAAGTTACCTAGTCCCATTTGCCTCAGTTTCTTTATTTATAAGTGGCAAAACACATCACTATTTCTGCCAAGAAAACCCCAATGCAAGAAATAATTGGACATTACTGAAGCATCTGAACAGCTACAAAAGCATAGCTCATATCTAGGTTTTCCCAAGTCTTCATACTCCTCACAGAGTCCTCAACTTCTGCACAGTCATTCATTTTACTATATGGCCATCAGGGCAGAGATAAGCTTTATTTTACCTACCATATAATATGCAGAAGACATGAATAACTCACAGAAGTCCAGGAACAAATATAAAGCAAGCCACTCAAACACACCTTTAAACATACATTGAGGACCTGATGAACAAACTGTTGTTCTTTACATGGAACCTAAATATTCCAAGAAGTCAGAACAAGAAACAAGATTGACAAGGTTCATTTTTTTTGCCCCACCATGACATGACTTTAGTTGCATGGCAATACTATTGTTCATCCCCCTTTCTTCTCCAAGAAGCATGGTGGTGAGAGAAACCTCTCCCTCTAGGAGGCAGAGTTCAAATGTTGGCACTCAGGGACTCTCTGTCTCTCAGAAATTTTGAATTTGGGGTGACCAATGATGTAATCTCTATGTTCTCTAGTTTCTGACTGATATCCAGAAAAGGAAATAGAAAATCCAAAGGAGGTCCTGCCTAAACCTTTTAGATTCGCCACTAGTATCTCTTCTAAGTCACTATTTTTCTGTTACCTAGATTCCTTCTGCCATTAACTCCTCCTTAACCATCTCACACAAAGAAATCAAAGTTTGCCATGCAAACTCTTCTACCTGTAAAAATCAACTATCTTAATTCCTCCATGAGACTTCTCCCTATATCCTCACTCTCACTTATCTTCAATCTTTTCCTGTCTATTGACTGCTTCCCTCTGCCTAAAGTAAGTCCTTATCTTCCTCATACTCATAAAATTCTCAATTGATCCTTCCAAACCTGCTAAGTATCACCCCTTAGCTCTTCTGCCTTTTGTGGCTAGTCTTTAAAAAGACCATCAACATCTATGATAGGTGTCTTTATTTACTAACTTCTTAGCTCTTTCCTAACGTCATTCAACAGCTCTCTCCAAAGTTACCAATGATCTCCTTATTGTCAGATCCAAAGGCCTTTCCCTGGTCTTCTTCCTTTTTTTGATGTCTCTACAGCCTTTGATATTATTGATCACACCTCCTTGGTATTCTTTTCTGTCTAGGTTTTTAGGACTCTTTTCTCTCTTGGTTTTTCTCCTATCCATATGACCAATTCTTCTTAGTCTCCTTCACTGGATCTTCATCCAAGTCATGACCACTAACCATAAGTATCTCACAGGGTTCTGCCCTGGGCCCTCTTTTCTTCTTCCATGTGTGTCTCCCAAAATGAGGAAGGATCCTCACTGATTTTTATCTTTGATAATAAATGTGCAAACCTTCCCAGAGTTTATACTGTTATCAGAGGTTTTGACCTTAAAAAACAACAAAATAGAATTAGGCTAACAAACACACTTACTGATATTTCTCTAAATTGTGCAGACCTACATGGCAGGGAGTTGTTAGCTAAAAAACCAGACTCCACAAAATCAAGGCCTATCCTCTGCTTTTTATAGCTTTGTTCATCAAAAGGTGTGATCTGAAATGTTACCTCCAGTTTATACAATTAAAAAAGAGAACAACCCCTAGGAAGAGGTGGGGAACTCAGAAAAGTGCCAGGGAACTGCAGATAGCTGGATGGGCTCTTGATGGATTAAGAAGCCAATTATTTGTTCTGTTTACAATTGAGGGAGTCTTTTCTATGTATTCTTTTAAATTGCTAAATTGACTTGATTACCTGGAAGCCTTTCTTAGTAGCCAAGTGAAAGCTTGATCTTATTCTCCCAGAAAAATAATCATTAGAAAGGTAAAATTTATTGTTGAAACTTTCTATACTACTTCATTTGGGGATCTCATTAACTCCCCGATTTAAGTATCATTGCTATGCTGATAAATCTCAAAACTACTAGCCCTAATCTCTCTCTCTCTCTCTCTCTTTTTTTTTAAGATTTTTCAAGGCAATAGGGTTAAGCAGCTTGCCCAAGGCCACACGGCTAGGTAATTATTAAATGTCTGAGGTCGGACTTGAACCTAGGTACTGCTGACTCCAAGGCCTGTGCTCTATTCACTGGGCCACCTAGCCACCCCTACCCCAATCTCTCTACAAATCAATTGTCTTTTTTAGATGTCTTGAACTGGATGTCCAGTAAACATCTTAAATTCAACTTGTCCAGAACTCTTTATCTTCCCTTTTACTGCCCCTATTGTATCAAGATCACTACCATCTTCCCAGTCCCCCATGACTAAAACCTAGGTGCCATCCTTGACTTATCATCATCTCTCTCTCTCCTTCTTACCCCACCAATTCCCTTATGTCTAATCTGTTTCCAAGGTCTATATAGACTTTAACATCTCTTAAATATGTTCCCTTCTCTTCTCTGGTACTAGTACTATCTTGGTTCAGGCCCTAAACTCCACATATCTGCACTATTACCTTATTTGTTGGTCTGCCAACCACAAGTTTCTTTCACTCCAATTCATTTTCCATTCAGCCATAGATCTGATTATGTCATGACCATAACCCCTTCTTACCTCCCTACCCCCTTCCTAAACTCCAATAGCTCATTATCACTGACAGGAAACAAAGAAAAAAAAATCTCTTTGGCATTCCAAATCCTTCCAAATCTCTCCGCTTCTTTCAAGGCTTCTTCTACCTTACTCACTAGCACATACTCTTCAATCCAATGATACTGCTTCAATCTAGGAATTTTCTCTGACAGTCTTGCCTGAGAATGCTTCCTCATCTTCACTTTCTGGCTTCAATCCCAACCTCAACCAGAAGCCTTCCCAATCTCTCTTAATTCTCGTGCCTTTTTTTTCTGTTGAGTATTTCCTATTTATCCTATATGTCGTTTATTTGCACATTATTGTTATTTTCTCCCTTAGACTGTGAGATACCCAGAGAGCAGGGACTGCCTTTTGCCTTTCTTTGTATCCTCAGTATTTAGCATGGTGCCTGGAATAGTCAGCACTTAACATATTTATTTATTGAATGACACTTTGGGGCTCTCTACTCTGAAATCCAAGGCATGAGAAAACATTGTTCTTCCATTCTTTTCTGGTTATCCCTAGATTCAAGTCCCTAAATAAACTGAAAGGCAGCTCAACTCATTGGGAAACCATCAAGGAAATTCTCAGTGACCTCAGCCAGTTGCTGTAGAGTAAAATGCCAAACCCCTAGGGAAACACCCTCTGGATAAAGGGTTCTTACCCAATAATTTCTTTAAATGATGGGAACTTTGGATGGAAAACTCTTCAAATTCTTTAGGAGCTGTCATTTAGTAGTGGTAAATCTCTGCATTTTTACTAACATTTTTATATGTGTAGATCTTTTTACACTGTCAAAAATCTCCTTAGAATATAATCCCAGTAGAGACATCTTTAGGTCAGAGGGTATAAACAATTTAATAACTTTTCTTGCATAATCCTAAATGGTTTTGGAGAACAATTGAACCAATTCAGAGATTTGACAGTAAATTAGCATGCCTTTCTTCCCACACCCAACAGTGAGTTTTTCTAACTTTTCAGAATCTATCCTAGCTTAATGAGTGGTTTATTGACTTTTCTAGGTTGTTAGTGATTTTGAACATTTTAGTGTAAGGGGACTTGGCTAACACATGCTCAGATGTCCTAACCTGGAAGCACTCTACATCCCTGATTTTTCCTACCAATTAGTGGGAGTAGCCTCCTTTGATTATCTGTATAGCTAATTGAAGACCTCTAAAAACTGCAAGGCCTGAGGCAATGTTCCTCTCATTCTCTCTCATGAGAAGTAGGAGCCATGCTGAGTGTGGGACTGGGATTATAGATGGGAAGATGCAGCCAGTCAACCAGTTAACCAGGAAGGGAAGGCCTGAGAAAATGGGGTGCCTGTGACTTGAGTCCCAGGAGATTTGGGACTTGGAACTTCAACTATGCTCTATATAGGAACAGAGCTAAACTTTCTATATATTTTGGTAATGGGAATTTTAAAATTTCCTTTTATTATTTGGGACCCAGGGCTCTTTTTCCTATAAATTTTAATTAACTAAAAGTATCTTGATGTTAACCTCACCTGACCAAAACCTGACTCGTAGAATTAATAATGTTTTCCTGATTGAGAGGTTATTGAGTTGAACAAAACCTTCCCCATGGGATATGAAAATTTAGTTAAAACCTTATGCATTCCTTGGATAAGGAGCCAGAGAAAAATCTCAACTGTCTCTGACTCCTTGGAGACATGTAAATCTTTCTCCTCAATTATCCTATTTGTGAACCTTCTAAATATAGTTTAATTTATAACCTGAGGATTTACCCATAGAATTTGTTTGACTAGTTTTGTTTCCTTAGGGGAATATATGAAATTATGACTGTTTCACTAAGTTTGTGCAACTTTTATGACATTAAAGAAAGCATAGGATTATGGATCTATCTTTTTAATTTTTATGGACTAAGAAAAATGTACAAGATTGCAATATGTAGAAGAATAATTTCTCTAACATTCTGACATAATTAAGATGTCAACTTCTAATAACTAATCAAAAATCACTGGGTGTGCAGATTTCCCAAAAAGAAGATTCACCTTTGCTACTGTCCTTGCATAACTGATAAAGCACAAAGATCTTGGGTTGGATGGAGTCAATCATTTTCCTGGCATGTCCTCTTGGACATACCTTCTAGTAACTATGTCTGATATCCAAGCCCTCATCCTGGGTTGAAGGTTACTCCCTTCCTTTGATGGACAAGTCAGAGATATCTTCTGATAATGGAAGATATTAAAAAAATTAAAAAAAACTTTTCAAAATTGTGTCTTTGGGAGTTTGGTTCTGTACCCATACATCCATTCCTCTCCCTCCCCCATGCACAATTGTGTAATCTTCAAATTTAGAGAATTAGTAATAAATGTGGGTGTTAACCTAATTCTGCTTTGCTCTTTCTAATCTTGGAGGGTTAACATACATTTAATCTAATTATTATTTTTAAGGTCAAAACTCAGTGAATGTAAAAGTATCTTCTAAAATAAATTTTTAACTGTTGGAAATAAATATGTGCTAAGTCCTAATCAAGGACAAATGTAACAGAGATTTTGACTTTAAAAAAGAGCAAAACAGAATAAGGTTAAACCTAAAAAGGGGGGGGGGCTAGGTGGCGCAGTGGATAAAGCTCTGGAGTCAGGAGTACCTGGGTTCAAATCCGGTCTCAGACACTTAATAATTACCTAGCTGTTTGGCCTTGGGCAAGCCACTTAACCCTATTTGCCTTGCAAAAACCTAAAAAAAAACCCCCCAACAAAACAGAATAAGGTTAACATTTGTTGATATTTCTCAAAGTTGCCTCTAGCTGGACTTCACTCCTGAAAATGGAGGCCTACTCAAAAAAAAAAGTCTTTGTTCTGTTTACAATTAAGGGAGTCCTCTCACAAAATTGACTTGATTAAAGATGACTTCTCCCTTACTCTGCTCACCCAACTCAATGCTAACCAGACCCAGAAAAATAATTCAAATATATATATATATATATATATTAAAAAGGACAGAATTCACTGTTGATAGGAGGAATCCTCAATGCCTATAAGAGAATTTATGAGAATTCCAATGGCCCAATGTTGGATCAAGTTTTCTCTGAGACCTGAGCCTATGCTATAGTAAATATATTTATCAATAGCATAGGAATTTAGACAGGAAAAATTTTTCCTGTAATAATTTGCATTATATTCCTTTTGTCAAAGTTTAATTTCTTTAATCCTATATTTCTGATCAAAGATTAGTTTCTCAGTCTCTAATTAGGGTTTGAAAATTTGAATGTTAACCTCTGATCTCCTCAGGCTATAAATCTGAAAGTCAGCTCTGTCTGTTTCATACTGCTTGTTTCCCTTGATTGCTAGCTTGCAAGTGTAAGCTTTCACAGCTGTATTGACAATAAGGACCACCCAGAGAAAGCAGGAACTGTTATCCCAGAACAGGAGAAAATAGTTTTCCTTCTAACTGAATCCTTATCAATTTTCTTACAACAGAATAGACCTTGTGGTGACACTTTTATGTTTTAATTAATTGGCCACCAACAATATTATGTCTCATTATTCTTTTCTGTGTAAATACTTTGTATCAGAATTGATATCTTTAATGATATCATCCATCTTTGGGTTTTGTTAAGATCTTAGAGAATAAAATTTCATGGATAAACTAACTTTCTGTTATTTCATTTTTATCCTAAGAAAATCAAGGTTTATAATTTATAAAAGTCAATGTTTATGTGGTTTAAGAATGCACAGAATTCAGGGGGAGAGGTGAAATGTAACCTACCAGTCTTCAGGCAATGGGGGCAAGAGTTGTTAGTGTCATATGATCATAGAATGATAAATTTAAACCTGGAAGGGACCTTAGAGGATATCACATCTAATTTATTCATCTTACAAATGAGGAAAACTGAGGCTCAAGTCACTTAATTCACCCCTAGGTCTCCTTTGTTGGTCCTCCAGGTCAAAACTGTGAGGAATATAGGATTTGTTCTCTACAGGGAGGAGGCTGTCTAAGATATACATGACAAAGCCTGGGGTCTGTCATGGCTGTTGTGCTGATGTACAGGTATGTGAGTATAAGACAAAAGGGAGACAAAAGAATTGACCCTAACCAATCATTGATTTGATTGAGGTCCCCCTCACCTAATATTAAGTCATCTTACCCAGAGGAAATCAAAAACTAGTTACAAGGGGCAGCTGGACTTGAAATCGTGACGTGAAATCCGGCCTCAGACACTTAATAATTACCTAGCTGTGTGGCCTTGGGCAAGCCACTTAACCCCATTTGCCTGGCAAAAACCTAAAAAGTTAAAAATTAAAAATAAATAAATAAACAAGCAAATGAATGAATAAATGAATGAATGAACAAACAAATAAATAAATAAGCTAGTTACTAGTAAACTAGGTCAAGGGTTGACCTAGGATCCCTGTCTTCTGCAAGTGTGCCTGCTTAATGAGATCCATACATATTACTATAGATCCCTTGTGCTCATCAGTATAATAACCAGGGTGGGGAAAACATATTAGAGAGTGGTGTGGAGTGGGCATATTGATTAGATGGTAACCCTGATGATTCGGATCAATAGCTGGCTTGGAGAGGAGGAAGCCTTTCAAATTACATATAAGATTAGATATTGCCTCAATTTGGGGCCTTTCCCACTAGGGGAAATAGTCCTTTTCTGCAGAAAAGTTAATTAATTAATGAAATGCTATTTTAATCACTCCAGACTGTTTTTATAATTATGAATCATTTATAACACAACCATTAGCTGTAGGTATCCCCCAAGGCTCTGCCAAAACAAAACTCATTAGGTTTCTTTCTAAACCCTTCCCTCTTCCTAGCTTTTCAATGATTGCTTTGTTGGTATTTTTTTTTTTTGTATTTTTGGGGGGAAGGGTGAGAGCAATGGGGTTAGATGACTTGCCCAAGATCATACAGCTAATAAACTAATAAGCCTTTTTCAACAAAGGTCTTTCCCAGATTACAGTTTGATCAAGGCAATGCAGGTTATGTGACTCAGATTAGGAAAGAGAGAAAAGAGATAAAAAGGCCTAGAACAACTACTTTTACTAAGTACAAAAAACCCAATTTAAACAGGGAGGAAAAGATCCTCAGGGTTTCTGGTCAAAATAGAAACAATTGCTATTTAAATTCAGGCCCCAGGGGCGGCTAGGTGGTGTAGCGGATAAAGCAGGGGCCTTGGAGTCAGGAGTACCTGGGTTCAAATCCGGTCTCAGACACTTAATAAAGACCTAGCTGTGTGGCCTTGGGCAAGCCACTTAACCCCATTAGCCTCACAAAAAAACCCCAAAAAACAAAACTAAATTCAGGCCCCAAACTCAGATCAAGATCTAGGAGGCTTAAAAAAAAAAGATCTAGTAGGCTTGGAAAAAATGAGGATAGTGACTACAATATTCCCCTTCCCTCACTTAAATCCTCTTTTTCTTTTTTTTTTTCTTCTTTCTCTCTCTTACCTAGCCTTAATTACTAAAAAGGTGTTTGCTTCAAAAAACTGTGACCCAGGAAAGACTTTTGCTAAAAAAAAGGCCAAGGTCTCCCACTTCATCTAGGATTAATTACCAGTCATCCTGATTCATATCTCTGATCACTGGATCCAGAAGACTCTGGGGGAAGAAAATGAGCCTGGTGACTTAGGAGAGTACCTCCCACCCCAAATTCAATTCATGTGCACATCATAGTCTTCATCAAGAATGAAGGAAAACTTCTTCTATCACTATTTTATTTTATATTTTCAATTACATGCAAAGGTAATTTTCAATATTCATCCATTTGCAAGTTTAGAAGGTCCACATTTTTCTTCTACTCTTCCTTCTGTCCACCCTCCCCATGGCATTGAGCAATCTTATTTAGGTTGTATATGTACAATCGTGTATTTAATGCATTTCCGTATTAGTCATGTTGTGAAAAAGGAATTAAAACTAAGAGGAAAAAAAAGCAAGAGAAAGAAAAAGAATAAAAGAAATTTGAGTGGGGGGTGCTGTACTAAGTAAGGCATAAAGCACCAGACTCACTTTCTCCTCCAGAGTCAACTGAATACAATGGACAGATATGAATCAGGATGACTGGAGATGGCCCAGATAAGAAGCAATCAAGGTTAAGTGACTTGCCCTAAGGTCACACAGCTTGTAAGAGTCAAATGTCTGAATTCTAACTTCTGTCCTCCGGATTTCAAGGCCAGTGCTCTTAGCCACACTACCCTAATGGCATCACCATTGATTGTCCCAGTCACCCAGACTTGAAAGTTAATTATCATCCTCTGCATCTTATTTGTCTTTACCACATATTTTATTGACATAACCTAAAAACAAGTATGAATATCCCCATTGTGTCAAAGCTAACTGGATTGTGACATCCTAAAGGGAGAAGTCCTTTGATTTATGGAAGTCTTTAGCATAACTGATAAGGCACAAAGATCCTAAGCTGAAAGAAGGCATTCCTTTTGGACCTAATATAAGTCTGAGGGCCACTCCCTTGATGGAAAAGACAGAAGCAACTTTTTTAGTTCCCGCATTCTGATAGTGGGATTGTATAAGAATCCCTCTCCAAAATTCCATTTTTGGGTCTGGTTTTCTAGTTGTCCTCCCCTCCCCCAGTCCCCCTACCTGTGTTATCAGTAAGCTTAGAGAAGTTTTAATAAATGTGTATGTTGACCTAATTCTATTTGTTCTTTCTTAAGACCAAACTCTTGAGGCTAACATTTATCCCTTATTAGGACAAACTCCGGAGGTTACCATCATGTTTAATTTATTTCTTTATTTAATAGTCAAATGCTTGGAGGTCATCAGTATCCAATATGTTGTCAAGTCTTATCATTTTTTCCTTTGAGACATCTTTTAAAGATGTTTTCTTCTTTCTATTTACATAAGCATCACCATCTTTGTTCAGGCCCTCATTACCTTACACCTGAATAATTTCAAAAGCCATTTGGTTGGTCTTCTTGCCTCAAGTCTCTCTCCTCCCTAATCTCCATTCTCCACTCACCTATCAAAGTAATCTTACTGATGTCTGCCTATGTCATTGTAATATATTTCATTTCATATTTGTCACACCTGATAAGCTCTATTTTGCCTGGAGAGTCAAATATAAAATCTCTTTGTCTTTAAAAGTCCCTTACAATCTAGCCCATTCCTACCTTTTCAACTTTCTTACATTTTACTCCCTTCCACATATGTCAATCCAGGGTCACTGGCTTTCTTGTGTTCTTTGAACACCATACATCATACCCAATTTAATTCAGTTTCATTGACCCCCCCCATTCAGTGTTCACATAGTTTAAAAAAAAATGTGAAATTAAGAATAATGGTTTCATATTGAATCATCTTTTTGTGTTGTTCTATGTGCATGGAAATGAATTTTTTTGTCTGTATTTAAGTTCAAAATGAATTAAAAAAAATTTTAAAGGCAAAAAAAATTGTTTACTGTTGAAACAGCTTAAAAAACATTAGATCTCAATCAACATCTTATATCTTAAAGGACAATAAAATATAAATGAATAAATTGTTTAGAGAGAGACAATATATCAGAAAGTTCCGGGTTCAACACATAATGTTTGAGTTTGACACATATAATGACTGAGTAACCATGACCACTTCCTTTACTTCTCAATTCTTTAGATCCTTGCTTTTTTAATGTACTACTTTGAATGATTATGAAGTTTTTGAATAATTATGAAAGATACATGAACTTCTAGTCTCTCATTTTAATGGTGTGCAAATATATGTATGTGTGTACATATATATATATATTATATATATATATATATATGAATAAAATACTGGATTTATTTTATGTCTGGATCTGTGATATCATCAATGAAGGGCAATGGTTTTCAAACTTTTATCTACCTATCTACCTACCTATTGTTTGATCCAGGTCTGGGTTTCACTCTTGCCCAATTGAGCCCTTGACTGACTTCTGGAGAAGTGAAACTTAACAGAGAAAATGAATTCTAACCTCCAAGGAAAGCCTAAATAATTCTCAATATCCAGGGAGACCCCAAACAATCCACAACCTCCATGGAGACCCCAAATGATTCTCAGTCCCTATGGAAACCACAACACCCTATAAAAAAGTGTGCTCCCCAAATATCCACTGCTGGAGTCTATTTGGACCCAGCCAGTTGTATCCTTCCTTCAATAAACAGATTTGTATTTCCCTCCTTTCAATTGCTATCTTCCTTATACAACTAAACTACCTTTAATCTATCTGCCTGCTATCTATCTATCTATCTATCTATCTATCTATCTATCTATCTATCTCTGTGCTATGACCCAGCATTCTTTGCCATGAGGAACTGTGGCACAATGAACTTTTAAGGTGATGACAAAGAAAGGTTCCCTGGCAATGATATTTCCTAACCCATTTCTTGAACCTTAAATTCCTCCAATCCCCTTTCCTCCCACCCCCTCACTCTATTATTTCCTTATTCCCCAAGCATTTACAACAAAGGCGGTAACTTGGAGACTGTACATGAAGCTACTATTGTGACCTTAGAAACACTACACTTGGAAAAAGTATCATTGGATGATAGGTAATGGAAATGTGAGAACCTTGAACTCTGGGTAGTAGCTTTGTATCGCATTTAGTCAAACTTCACAGCACTCTGATGTACCATGGCTCACTCTTTTTCCAGGGTCATACACTAAGTTTTTGAAATCAGATCTGAACTCAGATCCTCCTTATTCCAAGACTGGTGCTCTATCCACTCCAAGGCATAGCAACTCCCTCCATGGCTCTTGAAGAAGCACTGATGTAGGGAGAAATTCTTCCATGGGTTCACTTCAACAACTCTATAAATCTATAACAAACTTAGATAATTACCTAGGGCATTGAGAAGTGAACAAGTAGGTCATGATTTCTCAGTCAGGATGTGTCAGAGGCAAGACTTTGAAACCAGGTGTTCCTGATCCTATCTTCCCTTCCCATATTATCTCTCTCTCTAAACTATTTATTCATTAATACTTTATTGTTATATAAGTTGTTGATCTAGATTCAATTGTTTTCCTAAGCCTTCTATCCTTAACAGTTTTTGTTCAAATAAGGAGTCCCTTTCCTAAGTAGTTTGGGTACTTAACTTTTCTCTTCATCTGGTTTCAAGATTTTATCTAGTTTATTCTGGGTATCATTTTCCAAATTTTTTTTAGTGTTTTTTTCAAGGCAAATTGGGTTAAGTGGCTTGACCAAGGCCACACAGCTAGGTAATTATTAAGTGTCTGAGACCAGATTTGAACCCAGGTACTCCTGACTCCAGGGCTGGTGCTCTATCCACTGCGTCACCTAGCCGCCCTCATTTTCCAATTTTTGAATCAGTTTAAGTAGGTTTGATAATTACTATGTTCTAGTATAATCTGAGATAATGGTGATATCATCTTCCTACTTTTCTTCATTATGTACCTCTGTCTTTACTTTTTGTTCTTCTAAGTCATTTTCTTTTTATTTTACCTAATTTTATAAAATATTCACTTGGCACCTCCTCTCACATAAATCCCCAGAGAAGGTACCCTAGATTCAAGGTCTTCTGTGGGTTTGAATGCACTCAAAACTGTAGTTCACAAAACCCTATTAATGTGTGTTTCTATGAATCATTTAGTGAATACAGTTAGATTTAAGCAAAGGCATTTAATGAAACATAATGCAAAACAAAAAAATCAGCACATTCTTATTACTCATCTGGGACACCTTCTTCCATAAAGACATACATTCACAATGGAGAAAGAGGATGTGCAGTGATCAGGAGGAAGTTATTAATCTGAGATATGAGGAACACTGGTAGGAAACTGAATGGCACAGTGGTGCTGGGTAGAGATAGAAAAACGAGTTTGAAACCTGCCTCAGACAGGAGCTATAATTACTTTTTTTCTTTTTTCTTGTTTTTTTTAGCTATGTCTTTTAACAAGTCACTTATTTTCTCTGGTTCTCAGTTTCCTCATTTGTCTAATTAGGCTGGACTTGATATCTTTCAAGGTTCCTTCAGCTCTAAATCTGTGATCTTATGAGGAGGGGAACTCATGTTGGGTGACCTCACCTTCTTAGGGAGGCAGAAGACTAAATCTTCTATTATAAATACGAGGATAAAAGAGTTTTGCCATGCCCGCAGAAATGTTTTAAAGGGATTGGCCTGTATGAGTGAGAACCTAGCTGAGTTTATTGTAACATGAATTACTTCTTGCTTGGACTATTATAATATTCTCCTTTCTTTTCATTTCTTAACTCTCTTCCATTTAATATATTCTGAACACTAATAAAGTTTTGAATTCATAATGAGATTACATTTGAAGTTGTTTTCCTGTGTTTTCTCTGTAACCAGATTGATACAAGGGAGGAAGGTAGGTGGAATATTTCTTTATATTTTTGATTCTACTGAGAATTAAAATTTTCTCTCTATTGTAGAAATGAAAATAATAATAGAAAAATGTTGACTATCTTTGACATACATACATACTTAGGTATTAAGCCTTTAGTAAGATACCATCTTTGGTGTCTATCTGGCATTTAATACTTACCTGAGGCTCACCCTAGAAGCTGTAAAATGTGCCACTGCAACAACCAGGAAAAACAGTGCTGGCGGACAGGCTAAACTAGGCTGAGGGTAATTGATAGAGCTAAAACCTTTAGTGAATTAGGGTGATATCTACCCTTAGTATGTAAAGACTTTCCCTAGTGGAATGAGCAGATGAGAAGAGTTTGTTCCAATTTGTGCCCAGAAAGAAACTAAAGCAGTTATAGTCAAGTACTTAGAGCTTGATCAGACTTTGAAGAAACCAGCATCCCCTGTATCCTGGTTCATTGTCAGTCATCTTGACTTTTGTCTAGACACTGAACTTTAATGATCTGGAAGAGAAAGTGAGTTGACGATTTTGTGCAATTCTACCTCATTTAAATTTAACTCATGCATGAGTCAAGATATTATCCATGATGTTATTAGTTCTCTTTGAAAACAATGGACAAACACCAAGGAATCATGTGTGTATTATGTGTGTAGGGGGAGACACATTAGGAATGTATGTGGCTACAATGCACCAGAACATGTGACCAATGTACTTATATAGAGGGATGACCCATGTCTCTGATGCATCAGGGTCATCTATTTTTTTTTAGGTTTTTTGCAAGGCAAACAGGGTTAAGTGGCTTGCCCAAGACCACACAGCTAGGTTATTATTAGGTGTCTAAGGTTAGATTTGAACTCAGGTCCTCCTGACTCCAGGGCTGGTGCTTTATCCACTATGCCACCTAGCCGCCCCCATCTATTTATTTTGATAATATTATTGGACTATTCTCTACTAAGACTGTTTTCTATTCTGGATATGATGTCATCATGAATATTTTCAATGCTGAAAACTTCTTGATCTCAGCTATAGTTTTCAATTGAGGTGCTATCTTTTCCACGTAAGAGAAATTGGTTCTGTCATTCTCCTTCTCTCTTTCTGTATATGTGTGTGTGTATGTTTCCCTTTCTCTCATATTTTAGTCAAAAGATTGAACCTCAATGAGAAAGAAAGGCCTATACATACTTATTCATCAAACATGAGAAAAGACAATTTCCCTTCATAAGGAGAGAAATTTGTCAGCTCTAAGATTCATAGGTTTAGGGTTTAAGTTTTGGCTACACAGACCAAATAGTCAGTCAATTTTAACCTTGAAATAGTCTGTCTTTCAATTTATTTCATTCTATTAATAACAAAGTTAAAAAAAAAAGAGAAAAGTCCCTGTGCTAAGCCTAGAGCTGACTTGGAGTTAGAAAGTACCCTTTAACTCAAACTGACCTGAATATCAACCTTCACTACTCTTCAGACCATTTCTTGTAAGAATTGGAGGTCAGAGAGGAATCCATTCCAACAAACTATAAGGAATTTTGTGACTGTGAATTACCAGTTTACCTTAGCTCCTTAAGTTCCTCTGAATGCACCATCCAAATGATTAGGTGGAAAAAGTCAAGAATAAAATGGTTAGGTAGAGTAAATAAAAGTATGTCATTCTCTGCCTCATACCCTTTATTCTAATTTCTTGCTTTTCTTATGCAGATTAGTTGTAAAAATCCTTCTAGACCTTGAGCTGCCTTCTAGTCTTAGTCCAGTGTAGCATTTGTAGTCCTAGATTATTATTATACAGTATATGCAAGAGTATCTGTAGATATTTTGCACAGTTTTCAGAAATTTGCATATGATCTAGCTCTTAGTAATCATCCCAAATACTATGCATGGACAGGTGATCTGATATAGGGCATTCACATGACACCATCATGAAGCAGCCATAGCTTCATGCAAAAACCACAATACATTGTATCCAATCAGAACATAATGTATATATAAGATCACTAATATGCCTAATCTAACAAAAAGTACAGATAACAGAGTTATATACTGTAACAGTTTAGCCTCAGGGTAGGAGTACCTAAGTAGATACTCCTTTAAGACCTAGGTAGGGACTTTGTGGAGAGGTGCAGTCTGAAGGGTGCCCTCTGATCTTTTGGTTCTTCTTTAAAATGAGAACATTGAACTAGAAAATCTCATCTCTTCCAGGTCTAAAATTCTGATCCTATGAACACCAAAAGACTCTCTATTTTTTTAACTGAATTTTTTTTCCAATTTAAATATTTAGGACCCCCTTACTTAATTTTTTTTCATTATTTTCTTTGATATTCTTGACTTTTAAGTCTTCCAAATGCATTTTGTTATTGTTTTGCTTCTTAGACAGGGATTTCTAATCTCATCAACATGGATATTATCTTTGATGCTGTTTGATTAAATGCTGTCCATTCCAGTCAGGATGATATTGGTAAATGTTTAATAACCATTTCTAGGTGATTGGGGAAGGGAATATAAAACATTTTAAGCTTAATCAACATTAGTAACATTTTCTCCATCATTTCCTTAAGTCTTGACAATCAGCAAAACAACAAATCAAGTCTTAATTTATAACATTTACCTATTTCCAAGGTCTAATTTTTCACCCTTTATTTTTATTTATTTATTTATTTTTCCAATTGGTTCTGAGGAACCAGTATGAGCTGGCTCCAGCACATCCCTGACACCAGCCTATATTTTCTTTTCTCACTCATTTATTTCTCTGATGCTATCTTTACACTATTTTTTTCTTTATAATTTCTTTTTTAAAAAAAATGTTTCAGTGTGTTTTCACCCACTATTGCTCTTTGCTTAGATTCAGTTCTTTGAAGACTGTGGTGTTGCATGACTCATGATCATACAACAGCACTGGAAGAATATTGGCATTTAAGAAATGGGCTTTTTATAGCCAATATTAGGCACAATGAAATCTCATATTTGTTATATTATTCAGTTAATTGTGTGGTAGATATAATATAGCTTGTAAAATCCTGCCTATTCTTTTCGAATGCCCTCATCAAGTATGCCCAACAGATATGCAAATTATCCTTATTAAAAACTATGTAGCTAGGAAAATGGGTATATTGACCATTAGTGATTGATTTTCTCTCAGATATCCTCCCCCCAGTAATAATAAGGTCCACATTTTGTTGAAGACTTTATCTGGACTCAGAACTCCACATCACTGCCCACTCTTCCCCATTTCCAAACCATGTCCCTCATTCATACCTCTGCCTCTTATTTCCTAACTCCCCATGAGGCAGTTAGATAGTATAGGAGATAAGAGTATTGAACCTGCAATTAGGAAAACCTGAAGTGAAATCAAAATTGGTCTTAGACACTTATTAGCTGTGAAACTGTGCAAGTCTCTCAACTTCTGCCTGCTTCAGTTTCTTCATTTACCTTTGATAATTGATCCCGCTATACCTTCAAAATTATATCGTCTGTATAACCTATATCAGATTACTTGTTGCCTTGGGGAGGGATGAGAAAAGGAAGGAAAGAAAAACATTTGGAACTCAGAACTGTTGTTACACTTATCAAATTAATGCATTTGAACATTAAATTAAATTAATAAATTAAAACAAAAACATAAATAAAAGTATGCCATCTCCACTGTTGGTCTCTTCTGTGTATATTTGCTTCACTTCCTCTACAAGAACATATGTAATTGTGATGCTAAAGTTCAAATGTGGTAATGATGAAGATGATGATGAAGCAACAGCATTTATTAAGTATTCACTGTAATCCAGAAAGTGAGCTAAACACTGGGGATTCAAAAACAAGCAAACAGGATACTCTCAGCTCTCAGGAGTTTACATTCCATTGGGATAAGACTTATGAGAATAATAACTATCATTTGTGGTTTCAGGAATTTCCAATACTTTTTTCCATATTTGATACAATTGAATCCTCATCAAAACCCTAACAATATATATCATTATTTCCCCCAACTTACAAATAAGGAAACTGAGACAGGCTAAGGTTAAATGATTTGCACAGAATTTCATGGCTAATAAATGTCTGAGGTCAGTTTTTATCTCAATTCAGGTCTTCCTAATTTTAGATTCAATCCTTTTATATTCTATGCCACATCCCTCCCTCATGGGGAGCTAGAAAGTGAGAGGCAGGCCTTTGAATGAGGGGCATGGTTTGGAAATGACTGGAGGAAGCTATGTGGGGACTTGATTCTAGTCACGAGAACATGAAAAGTTCACCTATCAAAACAATGGTGACTGTTGTTCTTGATGGTAGCAAAAGCTGGGCTATTAGGTAGTGCAGTGGATGGAGTACCAGGCCTGGAATCAGGAGGACCTTTGAGTTCAAATCTGATCTCAGACACTTAATAATTACCTAGCTGTATGACCTTGGTTAAGCCACTTAACCCCATTGCCTTGAGCAAAAAAAAAAAAAGATATAAAGAAAAAGAAAGATGGTTGTAAGAGCTTAAGAAAATCTTGGCAGATCATTTGATTTTTTTTTTTAAATTTGCTTTTCCCCCCATCAGTTTCATCTGTAAAGGCCCATAATCCTCCATCATCTTTCTCCACCACATTTTACAAGTAAGCTTATATTATAATAAAATAGAACAAGGAACATGTATCCTTGGGGTCTGACATGCACAGATAATTAATTAAGGAATGATTCCTGATTAATAATAATAGTGTTTATTAGTCTCTTTAAGGTTTGCAAAACCCTTTATAAATATTATCTCATTTTGTCTTAAAACAACTCTGGGAAGTAGTTGCTGTTGTTATCCCCATTTTACAGATGAAGAAATTGAAGCTAGTAGAGATTAAATGATTTGCCTAGGTTTATACAGCTAGAAAATATTTAAGGCCAAATTTAAACTCAAGTCTTCTTGACTCTGAGAAGTTCCAACCATTGTGATACTTAGCTGCCAATAATAAGTGCTATTAAATAATAGCTCATTTTCCTATCTGTTAAAATGTAATCAATTTAGGTTTTTGTGATTTTATTACATGCTCACCCATGTCTAGTACTTTTCAATTCCTTACTTGAAGAAAGTATGAATGAAGTATAGGCAAGAACTTCCTGCGCACCCTGAATGTTTCTTGCTTCTTTCATTCCTTATTCCTAAAATTTATCTTCCAGTGTATTTTTCACCAACCTCACCCATTTCTGCCTTTCTACTGAAATTATTGTGTATTAAGGTATTCACAGAACCATTCCATGGTTCAGTGGCCCCTCAAAACTCTAAGTTCCCAATAAACAGGTTTGATCCTAGGCCCAGTCCTAGAGATCAGTTTTTCTCTTTGGCTCACTATATTTGTTTTTTTTTGGGGGGGGGGGGTTGAAAGGCAATGGGGTTAAGTGGCTTGCCCAAGGCCACACAGCTAGGTAATTATTAAGTGTCTGAAGCTGAATTTGAACTCAGGTACTCCTGACTCCAGGGCCAGTGCTCTATCCACTTCACCACCTAGCTGCCCCTTTTTTGGCTTACTATTTCTCCATCTCTGAATAAAAACTAGAAGAAAATCTCTAAAACAAAGTTTAGGTATGCTTCAAGGCAAGGATTTCTCCTTATGTATTTCTTGAGATTAAATCTTAGATCTGTATTTCTAGCCTTGACTCTTTCCTGAATTCTAGTTCCAATTACCAATTGCCTATTGTGCATTTCCAATTGAACTTCCTTTGCCATCTCAGGTTCAACAAATTAAAAAACAACTCATTTTTCTACTCAAAATCACCTTTCTCTCTTTCTCATTTCTGTTGAGAGCACCACCATCTTTCTAATCATCCAGGTCCACAAATTTGGTGTCATCAGCAACTCCTCATACTCTTCATCCCGTGACCTCATATAGTAGACAAACTTTATCCTTTCTACCTTCACAATATCTCTCACAACTATTCCCTTCTCTCTAGTCCCATGGTAAACACACTAGTTCAGGTACTCTGTCTCTCACTTGCAATATCCTTCTGATTGCTCTCCCTACTTCAATTCTCTTCCTTCTCTAATCTATCCTCCACCAAAGGGATATTCCTTTTGGAAAACACACACACACACACACACACGTACATAGGTAAATATACATGCATGTATATATATACATATGTGTATATATATATATCTCCTACAGAGATATAATCACCAAAGGGATTTTCCTAAAGCAGAAACCTGATAGTGACACTCTTCTGTTCAATAACATCTAGCTATTTATATTGTCTTTATAAAATCTTCTGTTCTTAAGACTTTCACAAGCTACCTTCAATCTTCCCTTTTGGTCTTAGACGTGCCTCCCCTTCATACAATCTATAGTCCAGTCAAGCTAGACTTCTTACTATTCTCAAAGTCACCCTCACACTGAAATAAGAAATTGGATGAGGACTTGTTGGAGGTATTTTATCCAATTCTATAAAATATTCACCTGACTACCTTATTAATATAGAACTAAATATAGCAGGTTTAATATTTTAATATTTAATGGTCATGTAAAGGTGATCATAGCAGAAAATATAGAAAAATATTCTGGGCAAATAAGTAAAAAAATAATTTTAAGAATTGGTGGGTTCTTCTCCCCTAGGGACTTTCAAGAAAAAGATATGTGATAGAGGGGATTCTTGTGCAGGTAACAGTTAGACTAAAGGACCTCATGGTATACCTTACAGTTCTAAAATTTTATTAGTACTGGACCTGGAAGTTAGAATAGAACTAGGTTCAAATTCTACCTAGAACGCTATATGTGTAATCATAGGCAAATTGTTTAACTCTCTGAACCTTAATTTTCTACCTGTAAAACTTAGGTATCTATAATTCCTACCTTGTAGGTTTGGTATATGGCATGTGGCTCAAGTGAGAAATATTGCTCAGAATTAAGAAAAACCTCCTGAAAAAGTATTTGAAATTATGCTTTAAAAAGTTACTTTTAAAAAGTACTTTTTTTTACACTAAAAATGTTCATATCTTTGACCCAGAGAGTCTACTGGTAATGATGCACTTCAAGGAGGTCAAAGACAGAAATAGTCAATATACACTAAATTCTTCAAAGAATTACTTTTTGTAGCAACCTTGAAAAAGAAATAAAATGGGTGTCCATTTGGAGGATTGGGGAATGGCTAAATTGGGTATGGTATATCAAAGGAATATTATTATGCTATTAGAAAAAGTATGTAAAATAATTCAGAGAGGCATAGGAAGAGTTTTATGAATTGATACAAAGTGAAGAAAGCTTAACCAGAAAAAAACCAAAATATTTATTAACTACAACAATGTAAAAATAAGGAACATTGAGCAAATGAATGAAAAATTATGACAGTGCTTACTATGTAAGCTATGCCCCAGAGCTTATGAATAAAATAAAAGAGATAATCTCTGTTCTAGTAGGAGCTTCTAATAGGAGAAGACAACATATATATAGGAGATTACTGTATCTGGAAGGGTAAAGTTAAAGGAATGATGAGTGGAACTATATGGCAATTGAAGGAATGAATATATTGTTATTCTTGTTCCCAGAGCAAAACAGAGAAAGAGGAGGGGGAGAATATCCATAAAGCAACATGGCAGGAAGAGATCATGGTGCTGGGACTGGCTAGGTGAAGAAAGATTAAATCAGTCAAAATAGCCTCAGCTTGGGAGTTAGTTATCGAGTTGGGAAGGTCCACAGGAGCACTGTACTCAGAAGATATAATTAAATTAATTGCTGTGTAATTATAATGACCAAACTTTATCCTGGAAGAAGACTTAAGAAAATATACCTCCTTCTCTTGACTGTGAAGGACTATGAGTATGAATTATTGCATATATATTATATTTCATATAATTGATATGCTGTTTTGCCTGGAATATAAGTAAGCATTATATAAATGTTAGATATTATTAGTAGTTATTATCAATAGCTGCACTCAGAGTACAGACAGCCATTTTTCCTCTTTTTTATTTTTTTAAAAAATATGACTACTGTGGAAATATGTTTTGCATGAATTGTTATGTATAATAGACATTGTTATTCTTGCCTTCTCAGTAAGTAGGTGATGGGGGATGCTTTGCTGGTGCTGATTGGCAACCCTATTGCACATAAGTTCTGGGTCACAGTTCCAGGGTGGAGAGGAGTGCAGTCACAAAGGAACCCCAGCGCTCTGGTCACAGCTCTGGGGCCAAGAAGAGCACTATTACTTTCAACTGCAGGTGTGCAGACACCGTTCCTAGGTAAAGACCAGAATGCAGACCAGGAAAGCAGTTACCACACCTCTCTCAGGGTAACATCACCTTCAAGCAAAGAAAATTTATAGACCCCCAGAACTAACTCTAAAAACATCAGTACAAAAAAGTCTGAAGTTTGGGATAGTGTCTCTGCTCCCCTGGGTGAGTAAATTCCAACTTTAACCTAAAGTTCAAAGTGAAGAAATAGGTTGGAAAAATGAACAAATAACTACAACAACAATGGTAATGACAAGAACTTGAAGATAAAAAACAATTGTGGTAGTGGGGAATATCAGGTCATATGCTTAGAAGACAATAATGTGAAAACAGCTAAAAGCAAAGCCTAGGAGGAAAATGCTAATTGGACTCAAGGGCAGCAAGAATTCCTGGAAGAGTTAAAGAAATAGCTAAGAGTAATAAAGGGAAAATTGGAAAAGGAAATGAGTGTGATGCAAAAAAAAATTATGAAAAGTGCATTAATAAAAAAGTTCACTAACAGGACTTCTGAGGGAAGAGTCAAGATGACAGAGGAGAGAAGCACTCAGCTGAGTTCTTTCTACATTCTTCTCCCAAAAACTTTAAAATAATGCCTCAAATTGAATGCTGGAATGGCAGAATCAACAAAAGGTCAGAGAGAAACATTCTTCCTTCCAAAAAAAACAAAGAAGGTTGGAAAGAGAGTTTTGTAACATGAGGGAGGAGGGCGGCATATGATGAAACACCAGTGTTGTGATTAATTGTGGTGACAGAAAAAACATCAACTTTGGGAACTCTCAAGTCAGAGATGATAAGGGAACTGGTAAATGATTAGAAAGAGATTAAAGAAAAAAAAAAAGAAAAAGATTACAAAGTACCTATACTAATACTGGACACAGAACCAGATGCTGTTTGGCAACCATTGCTTCTACCTACTTCTGGGTCAAGTGAAAGGGCAGAGAGGAATACTTTTAGCCAAAACAGAGAAGGAACTGAGGGGGTAACTATTTGGTAATTTCATTGTCCTCACCTACTTCTGGGGCAAAGTTCAAAAGCAGAGAGAAACACTTTCAGTCAAAAGGTACTGGAAGCCCTGAGAGGCAGTACCATTTCCACCCTAAGAGAGAAGGGACCCAGAGGAGTAATATTGATTGCAATCTCAAGGGATCAGGGGTCCTTCTTAAATAAGGACCAGAGTATAGACAAAGAGAATAGAGAACACATCTCTCCCCAGATTACATACCCATGGAAGCGCCGAAAACTCTAAAACCTCAGAACTAGCTCTCAAAACAAGTGTAAAAAAAGCCTGAAGTTTCAGACAGAGTCCTGTCCCTCTCTCCTCCAGCACCAGGAACAGAGTCCAACATTAACAAATTAATAATAAATAAATAAAGTTCCAAATCAAAAAATAGGGTGGAAAAATGAACAAACAACAACAACAAAAAACTACTATGGTGATAGGGAACATCAGGACACAAACTCAGAAAACATTGAAGCATCTACAAGCACAGCCTCAAAGAAAAAAATATGAATTGGAAATTGAGCTCAACACAAATTTGTAGATGAGCTAAAAATGATTTTCAAGATCAAGAAAGAGTGGTAAAGAAAAAATTAAGTAAAGAAATGAAAGTAAAGGAAGAAAATTATGAAAAGACATTAACAGTTTGGTAAAAGAGGCACAAAAATTACTAAAGAAAATAACAACATAAAAAACAGAATTTGCCAAATGAAAAAAAATACAAGAATTCACTGAAGAAAGAATACCTTATAAAGTAAATGTGACCAAATGATAAAGGAGATACAAAAGTCAACTAAAAAAATTTCCTAAAGAATTATATTTGATGGTGGTGGCTAGGTGGTGCAGTGGATAAAGTACTGGCCCTGGAGTCAAGAATACCTGAGCTCAAATCCGGCCTCAGACACTTAATAATTATCTAGCTGTGTGGCCTTGGGTAAGCCACTTAACCCCATTTGCCTTGCAAAAAAAAAACCTAAAAAAAAAGAATTATATTTGATGATTCAACAATTCTGTAGAGCATTTGAAACTATATCCAACTATATCTTTGACCCCCGGGCAGCTAGGTGGTGCAGTGGATAGAGCACCGGCCCTGGAGTCAGGAAGGCTTGAGTTCAAATTTGGTCTCAGACACTTAATAATTACCTAGCTGTGTGACCTTGGGCAAATCACTTAACCCCATTGCCTTGCAACTCCCCCCCCCCAAAAGCAAATGTTGATGTTATAGCATTTGACCCAGCAGTGCCACTGCTAGGTCTATATTCTAGAAGATATGAACTATGGGAAGAAAAAGTCTATATGTATAGAGATATTTGTAGCAGCTCTGGTATAGGGGAGCTGGAGACTGAGGAGATACCCAGTGGCTGGGGGAATTGGCTAAACAAATTGTGGTATGTGATTGAGATGTAATGCTGTTCTGTTATGGGAAATAATGAATGTGATGCTTTCATTAAAAAAATTTACATGAGCAGATGCATTGGAAAATGTGATTTATACAAGGTTCAGCTGTGAATGACCTACCTTTTCGTAGCAATGTTGTGACCCAAGAGAACTCTGGAGGACTTTTGATAAAGAATACTATCCACACCAAAGACAGAACTGATATTGTATGAATCCAGACTGAAGTATGCTTTTTTTTTCCACTTTATTTTTCTTGAGGTTTTTCTTTTTTCATGGGTTATGTTTCCTTTTACAATATGACTATTGTAGTAATGTTTTTCATGACTATACATTTTTAACCTACACTAAGTAACTTGCTTTCTCAAAGAGGGGAAGTGGGATGGGAGGGAGGGAGAGAATTTGGAACTCAAGGTTTTGGAAGTAAATGCTGAAATTTGTTTTTGCATGTAGCTGGGGAAAAAAATTTTAAATGGTAAAAAAAATTATATTTAAACAAGTGGAAGGTAATGACTCCATGAGACATTAAGAAACAATAAAACAAAGTCAAATGAATGAAAAAAGAATCAAAAAATGTGAAATATTTCATTGAAAAAATAACTGACTGGGGGGTGGAGCCAAGATGGTGACAGGAGAAGAGCCTCTCTTAGGTGCTCTCTCTATATACATATAACATTTCAAAAATCATAAAATAATGACTCTAAATTTTCAAGAGACAGAACCCCCAGAAAGATCCAGTGAGGCAATTCTCCAGCCCAAGGTAACCTGGAAAATAGTGGAAAGGCTCCACTCCACTGTGTTAGAGGGGTGGCCTGCCAGAGTGAAGGAACTTCAGCCTCCCAGAAGCAGTCCCAGGGCTACTGGGAGCCTTGGCTCACAGCAGCAGGGGCAGTTTCCTGACCTACACCTTGGGGAGCATTGGGCACAACCTGGAAGATCAGTGGGGGGACCTCTGCCAGAGTGGGCACAGGGCACTCAGCGAGCAGCGTGGCCGGCAGCCCAGATCCAGAAAACCAAAACAGACAGAGCAGATAAGCAGGAGCCCCCAGGCAACTGAGCCTTGAGTGCTCAGTCTACCAAAGGTAGGGGAGTGGAGAGACACTTCTAAGATTTGTCCTCTGTACCTGTACAGGACTCTGGGGCTCTGACCACATTCAGATCCTGATCTCAGTCTAGGACTCCCATAGAACAGTGGGGGCCCCCCCAACCTCAGCCCCATGGCAGAGGGGTGCACTTGTGTCATTCACAGACCAGGAGGGAAGACAGAGCCTCACACACTGAGATCCTTGTGGGGGAATGTCCCAATAATACTCAAAAGCTCAGGAAGTACCCCCAAACCAGGCACAGACTGGGGAAATAAGTAAACCGAGAATAAAGAGGAACACCACTGAGAAATACATTGTCTATTATCCCAAGAAGGATAAAAATTCTCAATCTGAAGATGAGGAAGTACAAGCTCTTGCATCTAAAGACTGCAATAAAAATGGAAATTGGGCTCAGTCTATGACAGAGCTCAAAAAAGATTTTGAAAATCAAGTAAGGGAAATAGAAGAAAAATTGGGAAAAGAAATGAGAGAGATTCAGGAAAAAACATGAAAAAGAAGTCAGCAGCTTAGTCAAGGAGATCCAAAAAAAAAAAAATACTGAAGAAAATAACATGTTAAAAACCAGCATAGGTCAAATGGATAAAACAGTTCAAAAAGTTATTGAGGAGAAGAATTCTTTAAAAAGCAGAATTGGCCAGATGGAAAAAGAGATAAGAAAACTCTATGAGGAAAACAAATCCTTCAGATCTAGAATGGAGTTAAAGGAAGCTGCTAACTTTATGTGAAAATAACTGATCTTGAAAACAGATTCAGAAAAGATAATTTAAAAATTATTGGGATACCTGAAAGTCATGATCAGATAAAGAGCCTTGACATCATTTTAAAAGAATTCCTACAGGAAAATTGCCCAGATATCCTAGAAGCAGAGGGCAAAATAGAAGTTGAGAGAATCAACCAATCTCCCCCAGAACGAGATCCAAAAAATACAACCCTCAAAGAGAAAATATTACAAGCAGCCAGAAGGACACAATTCAAATATCATGGAGCTGCAGTCAGGATCACACAGGACTTAGCAGCAACTACATTAAGGGCTCGTAGGACTTGGAATATAATATTCTGAAAGGCAAAAGAGCTTGGAATGTAACTGAGAATCAACTACCCAGCAAAACTGAATGTCCTCTTCCAGGTGAAAAGATGAACTTTCAGTGAACCAGGGGAATTTCAAATGTTCTTGTTAAAATGGTCAGAGCTGAACAGAAGGTTTGATCTTCAAATACAGGACTCAGGTGAAGCATAGAGAGTGGAGGAGAAGGGTAAAATATGAGGGACTTAATGATGATGAACTGCATGTATTCCTGCATAGAAAAATGATACTGATAATACTCATAAGAATCTTCTCATTTAATAGAGCAGGTAGAAGGAGCTTTTATAGATGAAGTACAGGAGAGAGCTGAATTTGAAGATATAATATATATTGTTAAAAATGGAGTCAATGGCTAAAAGGTAAATGTAATGGGAGTAAGAGAAAGGCTAAGATATTTCATATAAGTTTTTTTTTTTATCACAATGAGCTATTGCAATGATATGGAAGGGGGGAAAGGCAAGGGGGAATGAGGGAATCTTTGCTCTCATCAGAGGTGGCTCAGAGAGGAAACAGCATATATACTCAATGAGCTATAGACAACTAGAGCAAGAGGGAGAGAAGGAGGACAGGGGGAAGGAGGGGATGTGAATGATGGAAGAGAGGGTGGACCATGGGGGAGAGTGTCCAGATATAACACATTTTCTTTTTTACTTCTTGCAAGGGACTGGGATTGGATGGCCTGTCCGGGACCACAGGGCTGGTTGGTTGATGGGTCTTAGGGATGGTATGTGAGCTCAGGGTCTCTTGGCCCCAGGGTCAGTGATCAGTCTGCTGTACCACTCAGCTACCCTAAAGCATATTTAAGAAGAGGGACAGAGTGAAAGGAGAGAGAAAATATATTGTATGGTAGTGGGGAAATACGAATGGAGGGAGCTGCAATCAGCAATGGCAACAGTGGAAAAATATGGAAGTAGCATTTGTGATGGATTTATCATAAAGAATGTCATCCACCCACAACAGAGCTGGTGGTACTGGAACACAGACTGAAGAACATTTTTTATTATTATTATTATATTATTTTAATTTTATTTTATTTTTTGGTTTTTGCAGGGCAATGGGGTTGGGGTGACTTGCCCGGGGTCACACAGCTGGGTGATTGTTGGGTGTCTGGGACCAGATTTGAGCTCAGGTGCTCCTGACTCCAGGGCTGGTGCTCTGTCCACTGCACCACCTAGCTGTCATTATTATTATTATTTTAAAATCTTAATTTTTTCCTCTTTTCTTTACTTTATTGCTCATGAGGGTCTATATTTTGGGGGTAAGGCAGTATTATTTTTACTCTTAAACAAGAATATTTTAGTAATGTATAAAAAACATCATTCATACAAAAATAAAAATAAATATAATATATAAAAAATAACTGACTGGAAAATAGGGCAAGGAGAGATATTTGAAGAATTATTGGATTATCTGAAAGCTATGAATAAAAAAAAGAGCCTGTACATCATATTTCAAGATATTATCAAGGAAAACTGCTCTGATATCCTAGAACAAGAAGGTAAAATATAAATGGAAAGGCACCACCACTCACTACCTGGCAGATTCTAACATGAAGAGTCATAGAAATATTATAGCCAAATTCCAGAGTTTTCAGGTCAAGGAAAAAATATTGCAAGCAGCCAGAAAAAAAATTCAAATATTATGGAGCCACAGCCAGGATAACACAATATTCAGTCGGTACCATGTTAAAGGAGTTAAGGACCTAATATATAACATTCTGGAGTGCAAAGGAGAAGGGATTATAACCATGGAAAAACCTGCCTAATAAAGATGAGTATAATTCTTCAGGGACAGAGGAGGGGGAAATGGACATACATTAAAATGTAGGACTTCTGGGGCAGCTAGGTGGTCAGTGAATAAAGCATGGTCCCTGGAATCAGGAGGTCCTGAGTTCAAATTTGGTCTCAGATACTTAATAATTACCTAGCTGTGTAACCTTGGGCAAGTCATTTAACCCCATTGCCTTGCAACCTCCTCCCCCCACAAATAAATAAAAATAAAGGTTAGAAAAAAAAGAAATAGAGGACTTCCAAGGAGTTCTTTCTTTCTTTTTTTGTTTTTGTTTTTTTTTACAAGGCAATGGGGTTAAGTGTCTTGTCCAAGGTCACACAGCAAGATAATTATCAAGTGTCTGAGGTCGAACCTGAATTCAGGTCCTCCTGATGCCAGGGCTAGTGCTCTATCCACTGTGCCACCTAGCTGCCCAGAGCATTTCTGATGAAAAAAAAAAGTTGAATTGCAAATCTGACATTCAAACAGAAGACTCAAGAGTGACTTAAAAAGGTAAACATGAAAGAATAATAATAATAAGAGATTCAATAGAGTTAAATGGTTTAATATTTCTTTGTGGGAAATGATACATGTTAATTTCATTATTAGGACAGTTAGATGTCTGTATAGATAGAAGGCATGGATGTGATTTAATTATATTGGGATGATCTCCAAAAATATCTACAGACCATAGGGGTGAGGAAGAGGGATGCTGTAAGAGAAAGGATAATGGAAGGTAGGGAGGTAGAATGGGACAAATTTTTTCACAGGAGGAATGCATGGAAGAATTTTTATTGTAAACAGGGAAGTGGAAGGGCTGAATTGTGGTGGCAGGTAATGCTTGAACCTTATTCTCATCATAATTGGTTCAAAGATGGAATACACACACACACACAAACACACTGAGTTGGGCATAGAAATCTACATTATCCAACTGAGAGGTAGGAAAAGATGGAATAAGAAAGAGATCAATGAGGTGGAGGATTATAGGGAACAGGTTGGATTGGGAGAGGCTGTGGTGGGAAGTGAGACAGACTTTTGAGAAAGGACAGAATAAAGTAAGAAGGGTAAACAAAGGTAAATAGGATGGAGGGAAATGCATAGTTAGTAATCATAACTGTGAATGTGATTGGAAGAGCTAACTCACAGAATGGAAGCAAATAGGAAAATGAATTGGAAACCAAAATCAAGGATGAAAAAAATGCCATTCACTTTCAGAAAGAGAAGTTAAGAACTTTGAGTGCGAATTGAAGTATACATTTTTTTGCTTCTTTGTCTTTTTTGGTGGTACGGCTAATATGTAAACATGTTTTAAATGACTTCACATGTATAATTGATAGCATATTTTTGACCTTCTTGGTGAGATGGGGAAGGGTTGGAGGAGGAAGAAGAGAAAAACAAATTTTCTAAAAGTTTACAAGAGACCCAAATAGACCTGACGGTATATAAGGATGAAACCAGAAGAATATATTGAATGAAAAATAGAAATGGTCTGTAAAGCATTTTATAATAAACTTTTTTCTGGATCAATTACAAAGAAGTTGCCACATTCAGGCTTTAATATCATAGTGCCAGATGGACTGCTTTAAGAAGTAGAAATGATCCTTTAGAAAACAAAAGATAAGAAGAAAAGCTGGGCTACACAAAGTAAACAAAGAACAAATTGTGTTAGATGCCATATAATTTTAAGGGTTTTAAAGATATATTTTTAAAGCTACTTTTTCAAATAAATTTCCTTTGTGTCTTTTATTTTATATTATCAGTTTACTCAAATACTCCTCTTCCTCCCTTTCCCAGAATCACAGAATCATCCCTTATTAACAAATAGAATTTTGTGAAGGATAAAGGTGAAAAAAAGTCTCTCTCTCTCTCTCTCTCTCTCTCTCTCTCTCTCTCTCTCTAGATGGCTAGATAGATAGATATAGATAGATAAATAGATAAAGATATAGAAAGTCACATACATATGATAATTGTTTTATATCCTGTATATCTAACCCTTATCAGAGAAATTTGATGTAAAGATTCCCCCCCCACCACCATTTGACCACTTTCCTTCTTATCCTAGGGCAGCTAGTTGATACAGGGGACAGTGTGTTGGACTTGGAGTCAAGAAGACCTGAGTTCAAATCCAACTTTCAGACACTAACAGTGTATCCCTGGGCAAGTCACTTAATTCTGTTTGCCTCAGTTTCCTCATCTGTAGAATTAATTCGAAAATGAAATGGCAAACTACTACCAATATCTTTGCTAAGAAAGTTCCAAATAGGGTCACATAGATTCAGACATCACTGAAACAATTGAACAACACTTCTTATCCCAGGTACACTAATTTTATTTGTTAAATAAACTCTGCAAAGAAGGTTTAAAAATGATATTTTAAAAAAGGTGTCAAAAAAGCATTTTAAAAATTTGAAGAAGACAAAATGAGGAAATTCAGAAGAAATCATAGACAAGCAGGACAACTTTGAAAGTAATATATGTGAATTGTACCCAAGCTAGATTCTCATCACATATAATTCTCTTTCTCTTCTACTTTGTGGATATGCTTTCTTTTTTGGAAGATGTTCAATATATTCAGAATAAATTGTTTCTAAAGAGATAAGAATTTCTGTAGATATAGAGTGTGTGGGTAGAGTTGAAGAGCTTTGCCTAATTTTATACTTGGGAACAATATTAAATATCAGCTTTTAGGATAGACTTCAGAAACTGGTCCAAGAGAATTGTTTTCTTCTCTAGTCTTTTGAAGCAATGCAGTTTACAATATAGGCTTATGTTAAGAAGCCCATAAACCAGAGGTGTTGTTAATACAACACCTCAAGTACCAGATGGTGGTTGTTCAGTCATTTCAGTTATGTCTGGCTCTTTATGACACCATTTGGGGATTTGTTGGCAAAGATACTAGAGTGATTTGCTATTTTGTTTTCTAGTTCATTTTTTGCAGATGAAAAACTGAAGCAAACAGGGTTTAGTGACTTGGCTAGGATCATACACTAACTGTCTGAGGTTGAATTTGAACTGAGGAAGATGAGTCGACCTGACTTCAGTCCTGGCACTCTTATTACTGTATTACCTAGCCGCCAGTGCCAGATGAGGTTTCCAGTAAAAGCATATACAGCTCTTCTCAAGATCACTGAAAGAATCATATAGCCAATGAGCAAAATTTCAGACATTTTGAGAAAGCTTTAAAGATACCCATCAAGTAAGTGTCAATTAGATCTTTGTATGGAGTAAATAAGTCAAATTTATAAGTACAAGATAGACTAAAATTCATCTGAGAAAGAACTAGGGTTTTAAAAATATATTTTACTTGTTTTTCCAACTGCACGCAATGATAGTTTTTGCCATTTTTTTGCAAGGTTTATAATTTTTCTCCCTCCCTCCCTTCCCTCCCCCTCCCCCAACAGAAAGCAATCTGATTTGAATCTACATTTATATCCATGCTAAACATAGATGGAGATTGATAATGTTGTAAGAGAAAAATTGGATCCAAATGGAAGAAAATATTAGAGAGAAAAACATGACATTATTTATAACTGACATTATTAATGACATTAAAAATTGAAGATAATAAACTTTGGTCTTCATTTAAATTTCACAGTTCCTTCTCTGGATAAGGATGGCAGTTTCCATCATAAATCTTTTAAAATTGTCTTTGATTATTATATTGCTGAAATGAACAAGTCCATCATGGTTGATCATCACTCCATGTTGTTGTTAATGTGTATAATACTCTTCTGATTCTTCTCATTTCACTTAGAATCAATTCATGCCAATATTTCCAGGCTTTTCTGAAATCCTATCCCTCATGATTTCTTATAGAATAGTGTTCCATCACATACACATACCACAATTTATTCAACCATTCCCCAAGGAGCATCCCCTCAATTTCCAATTCTTTACCACTACAAAAAAGAGTTGCTATGGATATTTTTGTACATGGGATTTTTACCCTTTTTCATTATCTCTACAGGATACAAACCCAGTAGTGGTGTTAGTGGATCAAGGTGTATGCACATTATTATTGCCCTTTGGGCATAATTCCAAATTGCTCTCCAGCAAGGTTGTATCAGTTCACAACTCCACCCGCAATGCATTAGTATTCCAGTTTTCCTTCCAACATCGATCAGTTTTCCTTCTAGTCATATTGGCCAATCTGAGAGATGTAAGGAAGAGCTACAGGTTTTAATGTACCATAAACTCAAGATGAATCAACAGTGTAATATGGTGGACAAGAAAAGCTAAGACAATCTCAGTCTTCATTAGAAGAGTTGTATCCAGGACTACGATGATGATTCTGCACTTCTCTAAACATTCTTCTGCCCTAGTAAGAACGATTTTGGAATATAATGTTCATTTTTGAAAACTACATATTGGTAGTGACATTGCATCCAGAGGAGGGCATCAAGGATGCTGAAGGTCCTAAAATTCATGTTCTCTGGGATAAGCTAAATGAATAGGGGGAGGGTATTTAATTTGGAAAGAAAGAAGACTGAGAAGGAAAGGGAAGGAAGTAAAAAAGAAGGAAGGGGAAGGGAAGAAGCATTTCTATAGCTTTTACCTTATGCTGTTAAGAACTTTTTCAAATATTATCTGACTTAGAGGGTTAAAACTCTTGTTTTCAAGAATAGAATGAGTGTCATATAAAAAGGGGGATTAGATTTGGGGGGTGGGTTGGTTTCTCAAGGATAGAACCAGAAGTAGTGGAGTGGCATGGAGGTAATCCTAAGTCTCAAAAGCTATGCCATGGCAATTATGACAATGATCTATTATTCTGATATTCTGATAATATAAGGTACAGTAATTCTGGAAAGATTTCCAGTAGTGTTTCAACAACAACCTACGTCTGCTTTCCAACAGTAGTTTAGTGTAATTAAATTGTAAATGCTCACCTCCAAAAAGTTGGATGAATTTCTGAGCATGACAACCCAAAAAGTACAAAATGACCCTTGGACTGGTGGAACCCCCTTCTTTTCCTAGAGTGGCAGACTGCAGGAAACAGGACAGAGTGTACTAAGAATCACTAAATTATCTTAAATTTTTAATTATATCATTTGTTTTTACATTGCCTAAAGTTCCCTAGGTATCAGTCATTCTCTGATGATGATGATGTTTGTACTTCATTCTCAAAGAAGACCACAACATCAGGGAGGTGATGCCATGACAAACACATGAATTGGATTTCAGTGAGAGAGTACCATGCTAGATCATTTTCTCCTCAAGAGTCATCTGGGTCCAGTAACCAGATATGAATCAAGACAAGTAGACATGGCTCTGGATTCAAAGCAAGCGGGATTAAGTGACTTGCCAAAGGTCACACAGTTTATAAGTGTCAAGTGTCTGAGGCTGGATTCAAATTCCAGACCTTCTTATTTCAAGGTTGTGCCACCTAACTGCCCTCAGTCATTCTCTAATTGTTTTTTAAAAGAAGAGGAAGAGGATGGGAGGGGGCAGAGCCAAGATAGTAGCTTGAAGGCAAGAATTCTCAGCTCCCCCCCCAAAAGTCCAAAAGTCATAAAATTAAGACTCCAACCAAAATCTGTAGGGGCAAAACCCATAGAAAGATTAAGTGAAACAATCTTTCAGACCAAGATAGCTTGGAGAATCCACAAGAAAGGTCTGTTCCACTGAGATGGGGTTTGGAAAAAGCTGCAGCACAGTCTGGGCTCCAGTGGCCACCAGAGCAAACCAGTTACAGTCTTCTAGGAACAACTGGCGGGGCACCTGTATACCTGGAGGCACCTGGGTTCACAGCAGTGGGAGTGGTTTCCAGACCTCTTGGCCAGGATCGATGTTTTGGAAGGTTACAGGAGAACTCTGTAGCACTAGAATGAACGCAAGCCAGCAGCAGCCTCAGAGCAACCCCATCCCAGGAACCTGCAGAGTCATTCAGAAGTTGCTTCCAGAGTTCAGCCCACAGATGGTAAAGGGATGGGGAGAGACTATAGAGGTCTCTCTGCTATCCCTGGGGCAGGATTCTGCTGCTTTGCCCATATTCAGATCCAGGTCACAGTCTGGGTCCCCATACTACTATAACCAAGCAGGGAACCCTCCTCACAGTTCCAGGGCAGAAGGGAGAATTTGTGGTCATCCACAGACCAGAGCATGGACTGGAGAGCAGTCAAAGATTCCTGTAAGACCTTCACAAAATTAAAGTCTCTGGGTGGGGGTGGTCCCCAAAACCCCCAAAAGCTTTGGAAGTGCAGTAAATCAATCATAGGCTGAAGAAATGAGCAAACAACAGAAAAATAAGAATCTGACCATAGAAAATTACTTTGGTCCCATGGAGGACCAAAATATATACTCAAATGATAACAAAATAGAAGCATCTGTACCCAAAACCTCCAAAAACATAAGAAATTGTCTCAGGCTATGGAAGAGCTCAGAAAAAGACTTTGAAAAACAAATAAGAATGATAGAGGAAAAATTGGGAAGAGAAATGAGAGTGATGTAGGAAAATCATGAAAACCAAGTTGGCAACTTGGTGAAGTAAATTAAAGAAACACTGAAAAAAATAACATGTTAAAAACCAATTTAGGTCAAATGGAAAAAACATATTAAAAGGCAAATGAGGAGAAGAATGCCTTAAAAAGTAGAATTGAATAGTTGGAAAAGGAAATAAAAAAGCTCTCTGAAGAAAATAACTCCTTCAAATGTAGAATGGAACTAAAGGAAGCTGATGACTTTGCGAGAAAACAAGAGACAATAAAACAAAACCAAAAGAATGAAAAATTAGAAGAAAATATGAAAAATCTCATTGAAAAACAACTTACCTGGAAAACAGATCCAGAAGAGTTGATTTAAAAATTATTGGGCTACCTGAAAGTCATAACCAGGAAAAGAGCCTTGACTTCGCTTTTTGAGAAATAATACAACAAAATTGCCCTGAGATATTAGAAACAGAGGGTAAAATAGAAATTGAGGTAATCCACCAATCACCCCCTGAAAAAGCTCCCAGGAATATTGTAGCTAAATTCCAGAACTCCCAAGTCAAAGAGAAAATACTTCAAGCAGCCAGAAACAAGTAATTCAACTACTGTGGCCCTATAGTCAGGATTACATAGGATTTAGCAGCATCTATACTAAGAGCTTGTAGGGCTTTGGAGTGTGATATTCCAGAAGGCAAACGAGCTTGTATATAACCAAGAATTTAACAAAATTGAACATCCTCTTTCAGGTGAAAAAATGGATTTTCAATGAAACAGGGGACCTTTCAAACTTTCCTGTTGAAATGACCAGAGCTGAATAGAAAGTTTGATCTTCAAGTACAGGACTCAGTTGAAGCATAGAGAGGGTGGAGGAGAAGGGCTAATTATGAGGGATTTAATGATGCTGAACTACATGAATTCCTATATGGGAAGAAAATACTGGTAAACTCATATGAACCTTCTCATTTATAAGAACAGTTAGAAGGAGCATATATAGATAGGGCATGGGAGGTAGCTGAATATAATGGTATAATATAGTATAAAGATGGAGTCCATGGGTGAAAAAAGGAATGTACTGAAAGGGAAAGGAAAGGTAGAATGGGCTAAGATATTTCACATAAAAAAAGTCAAGAAAAAGTTTTTTTCAATTGATGGGGGGGGAAGTAAGGGGTAATGATTGAGCCTTCATTCTCATCAGAAATGTCTCAGAGAGGAAATAACATACACACTCAATGGGGTATAGAAATCAATGGGGTACAGAGGGAGGGAAGGGAGAGGGTGTAGGTGATAGAAGAGAGGGAAGATCATGGGAGAGGGTAGTCAGATACAATGCACTTCTGAGGAGGGACAGGGTGAAAGGAGAGAGAGAATCAAATAAGTGGGAATGGGGAGGAATAGAATGGAGGGAAATACAGGTAACACTAGCAACCATGGGAAAAAAATATTGAAACAACTTTTCTGATGGACTTATGATAACGGATGCAACCCATTTTAGATACAGAGCAGAAGGTATTGGAACATAGATTTGGTTTTTTTTTTTAGGCTTTTTATTTTTTGCAAGGCAAACGGGGTTAAGTGGCTTGCCCAAGGCCACACAGCTAGGTAATTATTAAGTGTCTGAGACCGGATTTGAACCCAAGTACTCCTGACTCCAGGGCCGGTGCTTTATCCACTACACCACCTAGCCACCCATGGAACATAGATTTAAGTACACTTTTTTTTCCCTCTCACTTCATTTCTCTGGAGATTTCTCTATCTTTTGGGCAGGGAGGGAGGTTTATGAGTACTTTCACAACAAGATTATTATAGAAATGTGAAAAATAATTAATTAATTAAAGAATAAGACAAAAAGAATATTCAAACACACTGGAGCAAATTAAGCAAAAAATATATATTTCATATTTGAAATAAAAAATATTGTATGTAAACACATAAAGAAGAAGAGGGAAAATTCAGTAAACTAATGAACACATTAAAAAAATCAGAAGATACATGTGATGTTCTATAGTACTGGATCTCCTGCCTTAGCAAAGATGCTGGGGGAGTTTCTCATATCTCTTCTCTAGGGCATGTTTTTCTATATTTATGCGAAGCTTTAGATAGTTTTGTGTTTGTTCTTTCTACTTACATTGTTATGATGTTGTGTGGTTCCTTGGCTCTGTCTGTTGCTTTTTGTATCAGTTCATATAAATCTTCTCATGATTCTTTATATTCATTATATTTGTTGTTTCTTATAGCACAGTAATATTCCATCATTTATGTACCATAATTAAGTCAGTAGATTGGAATCTACTTGGTTTCCATGTCTCTGCCGACTTAAAAAGAAATGTTGCTATAAATTTTTTGAAATCGCTGGGGGACTTATTAACGAGCTCCTTGGAATTTCTACCTAGAGGAACCCCTAGATTTTTTTCTGACTCTAAACCTTAATTTAGCCATTAGCACTCCAAATATGAGATCCCCTGTCTAATATTTATTTAGTACCTATGGTGTAGCATATCTTACATTAGGTGCTGGAGATACAGGAAAAATAATAAGGTAATAGATTAATATGTACAAAATAAAAAAAAATACATCTAAAGAGACCTACAAGTAGATATACAACTTGAAAAACAAGCATATCAAGCTCCATGTAAAAATAATCTAGGAGAAGGAAGTTGCAGCCGATTGTAAAACAACTAGCACAAATGCTCTAATTCCAGAAACCATTCCATCAATAAATTCCATTGGCTCATGTTACTTCTAGGAGCAAATATAAAATCCTTTATTTTGCTTTTAAAGCCTTTCATAGCCTGACCTCTTCCTGTCTTTCCAATCTTTTTCATACTTTATTTCCCTTTGTGTAATTTGCAGCTCAAATACATTGGCTTTCTTGCTTCTCCTAGCATGACATTTCATCTCCTGACTCTGGGCATTTTCTCTGACTGTCCCCTCACCTAGAATACTATCCCCCTCATCTTTCCTATTTGTTTCTCTGGCATCTTTCAAGCCAAAGCTAAAATCCCTTCTTCAATAGCCTTTTCTGATCTCCCTTAATTCTAATGCTTTTTCTCTGTTGATTGCCTGCAATTTTTCCTGTCTATAGCTTGTTAGTACATAGTTGTTTGAATGTTGTCTCTTCCATTACACTGAGAACTGTTTAAGAGCAGGGGTTAGTTTTTGCCTTTGTTTATCCTAGAGCTTAGCACAATGACTGGCACATTGTAGATGCTTGGTTGTCTTGATGGTGGCAGAGTTAGGTTTCCAACTGAGATGATCTGACTCCAAATCTACTACTCTAACTTCTGCACCAAATTGTTCCTCACCTTCCCCACCATCACCAAAAAAAAAAAAAAAAAAAAAGGAAAAAGAAAAAGAAAGGAAAAATAAAAGAAAAAGAATGAAAACTTCTGGAAAGATCAATTTCATTTTTGTTGTTTTTGCATCTCCAGTGCTCGGGACTTAGTAGGTATTTCATAAATGTTTATTTTATATTATAGTGCTTGTAATCTTTATCTCCAATAGATTGTGAGCTTCTTGAGAGCAAAAGTCCTATCTCATCCATACTTCGTTTCTCTTCCATTGTTAACTCAATATTTTTTCCAAAATAATGGACTAAAAAATATTTCTTGTTGCTGACACAGAGACATGGAAAGTGGAATGGGTGGGGTAGGAGGGGGGAGGTAGACCACAAGAGGTGATAAAAAGCACCAGCTTCCTGACTTTTTTTTCCTTTTGCTTTCTTTTTTTTTTTTTAAAAGAATAACAGCTCTTGTGGTTTCCCTGAGGCTACCTGGAAGGGAAAATTTGCCCAACCAGCTGCATAGGCAAGAAGTCAAGATTGTTCTTTTCTGGAAGGATTCAGCTATCCCTAGGGAAGGGCCTAGCTGTGCCAGGTTCAGTGTTGAGGGCAGATCATGGGCAAGGGGCCAACATGGGACCGTTGGCCCCAGCAACATGTCCTGATGCAAAGTGTTGCCAGATGTGGTAGATGAGGTTTCTTTGGTTTTATTTTTCTGCAGTCACTTCGGGCCTCTTACCTCACTCCCGGAGACAGAGAAGCAAAATCCGTTTCTACTTATCCACCAACCCACCCAGAGACAAGTGCATAACTCTCTTGGACTGGTCAATCTCAAGTTCAGGATGGAGGTTCAGCAGAAGGACTAAGGGGTCTGATTCCCTCCTGCCTCTGTTGTTTTTCAAAAGATAAAGTCAATCACCTTCCTATTTGTCCATGAAAATCCCCTACACACCCTTCAAGAACACTTCTCTCCATCCCCCTCTCAGTGTATTCAACTTTGAAATGATACTGGTAGGAGAGAACCTTTTAGTCTGGGGAAAGAGTCAAAGCAGCATTATCCAGGGTCTGACTGTGTATCTGGGGAAACAGGACTCCCTTGTCTAAATGGATGATTATTATGAAGAAGTTATAAATTGTGTACCACAAATAGCAAGTGGGAGGATTTAAGAGAAAGCTGCTGAGGTAGTCAGGGAAGACTTTCTGGAGAAAGAGAACATTGAGCTAGGTCTTAAAGAATGCCATGGACCAGAGAAGCAATGAAGAAATTATGTCTGGGAGAAGGGAAAGGGGAGAAGAGGTGGATGGAGTTCCTTGGGTGCAAAGAATATTTTATATGTGGTTCAGACAAGTTTTACATGATTATTCTACTCTTTAGAATCTGGGGTAGAGAAGATGGCGGGGGTGGGCCTTAGGAAAAAACGTTGGAACAAGGCCTGTATGAATAGTCTCTAGTCTTTGAATGCAAGCAGAACCTCGGAATGTTAAGATCTTGAAAGGGACTTTTAGAGACCCTCCAACAGAATCAAATGCTTTGAAGGTAGATACTCTTATTTTTTGGTCTTTGTATCCCCAGCATCTGCAATAGGAATACACAATAGGCAACTATTTAATTGAACCTAGTCCAAACCCTTTATTTTATAGAAGTGGAAACTAACGAATGAGCAGGGAAGAAGAAGCTTGTCCACATTCACACATCTGTTAGGTCAGCGTTGAGACACCAACTTGGGCATTCTGACCATCTCAAAACTTTGATTCAATTACAAATAGCAGTTATTTTATCCACTTAGGCAAAGTTCCTAGAACATTTTATATATATGTATATAAAACAATAACATGATATTTAATTGTACCAAGGCTATTTCTATCTAGACCTAATAGCAAAAAGATAAAGCAAGATGAATAACAATAAAAGAACAGACAAAAAATGGTCATACTATAAATTCAGACCTCAAATTATGATGATGATGGTCTTTTGTTCTCAAAATAGACCGTGACATCAGGGAGGTGATGAAATGGCAAGCACATGAATTGGATTTGAGTGAGGGGAGTCTGTGCTAAGCTACCAGCCTCACTTTCTCCTTTTGAGTCAACTGGATCCAGTGGTCAGATATGAATTAGGACAACTGGAGAAATGCCTTGGATGTGAGACAATCAGGGTTATATGACAATATCACATAGTGTGTCAACTGTCTGAGGTTGGATTTGAACTCCTGTCCACCTGACTCCAAGGCCAGTGTTCTATCCACTGCCTCATCTAACTGCCTTAAATGGAAAAAAAAACTACATCAGCTGTGTTACAACAGGAGAATGATCTCTCAGTCAAACATCCAGATGGAAGGAACACCATTTCATAAACACTTTAGAGTAAAATTTTAATTGATTCTGCCAAACTAAATACTTCTCTTTTTTCTTAGCATTATTTAAAAACATTTTTATAATTACACGCAAAAGTAGTTTTCAACATTCATCCATTTACAAGTTTATGAGTTCCACAATCTTTCTACTACCCTCCCTTCCTTCTCTCCTCCCCATGGCATTGAACTATCTGGTGTCAGTGTAATAATAATAATAATAATAATAATAATAACAACAATAATAATAATAATAATAAGTTTTTACAACCATATATTCCTGGTCAAAGGTTGATTTTCTTGCTATTATTTCCTCCTTTAGACTTTGAAAGGAAGACTTTGTCCTGCCCTCCTTAATCCAGGAAAGAACTGTGTTCCCTTTTAGATTTGGAAAGGAGTATTTGTCCTATCCTCCTGGTATTTAACCTCATAAAAATAATGTAACCTCCCTCAGGCAAGATAGCCTCATAGAAAGATGATTCTCTTTGATATCAAATGATAAAATGAACTTCAGGGAAGTTTAAGGTTTTATCTACTCTTGTTATGTATATTCTGTCTCCCTCTCCCTTGCTGCTGTATAAGTATTCTGATCTCAAAAAAAAAAAAAGGTATTCTATCTCCCTCAACCTGGCCATTAGAATGGCCTCCACCTATAGACTAATGGGAAATCCCAGAGAATAAACTTCATGTCTAACTTATATTTTCTGTCATTTAATTTTAACCCTTTTTAAAGGTTTGCAGTTTTTAGGGTTCAACAATACCTTCATTCAGTTACAAAAAAACAGTTACTTTATCCTTCTATGTAATAGCCTAAAGAACATTTAACATAAAAGAATATTGTTATTGTATAGTCTTCTCTGACTCTTTGTACCCTCATTTGAGGTTTTCTGGGCAAAGATACTGGAGTGGTTTTACCATTTCCTTCTCTAGCTCATTTTCAGGTTAGGAAATTGCACTGGGCCAATACTCTAGTACTAGCAATTAATTTGACTTGGACCTATTATGGATTTCTTGTCATTCTAGATTTCACTTGTTCTTGTATCAAAGGAAGAAGGTACAAATAAGGTATATCTCATTATAGACAAAAGTTTACCTAATAAACTATGTACTTCTAGGTGTTCTGAGAGAAAAGATCCCAAGTCCTCTCTACCACCACCAGCCCATAGCTATTCATCCTCCTCATTTGAAAACAATGCTAGGCGGTATAGTAGATAGAGCATTGAATCTTGGGTCAGAAGGATCTGAGTTCAAATCCAGTCTCAGACACTAACTGCATGACCCTGGTCAAGTCATTTAACCCTGATTGTCTCACACACACAAAAAAAAACAACTCTCAAAAACAACCAGAATGGAAAAAAAAAACAGTTTCCCCTCTGGAGTTTTTTATATGCATTTTCATTTGAAACATAGCAACCAACAACAAGATCTCTCCTTCACGCAGAAAGCAGATAGGAAACAGTCATATAATCCATGTGCATGCTCTGAAGTGGAGAACAGGAACCCTCTTTTATATATGGCTGGGTGTCAGTTCATCCAGCATCCATAAAGATTGCCTCTTCATTTTCTAATGACTAGGTTGTCGTTGGTCTTTTTAAAGTCCTCATTACAAGAATAGCTAGTCAGTAGGTGACTCACCCCAGGACTGGTTTTTTTTTTCCGGAACTACACCAAATAAAATGAGAATGGAACACAATAGCAGTTTTTATTTATAAAGGATTTAAAAATTTACAAAGTATATCACCATACACACACACACACACACACACACACACACACACACACACACGTGTGTGTGTGTGTTCTTGAATTTGCTTGTAAGTAGACTGTGATGTTTGTGAGATAATGTATGACAGAAAAGGGGATTCACTCTTGTCTTCTTTGTATCTTCAGTACTTAGTCCAGTAGATAGAGCTCAATAATGGACTGCACAGGTGGCATAATGGATAGAGTGCCATCTTCTTGAGTTCAAATCTGACCTCAGACACTTATTAATTATGTGATCCTAGGCAAATCACTTAACCCTTTTGACTCAGTTTCCTCATTTGTAAAATGAACTGGAGAAGGAAATAGCAAACTATTGTAATATCTTTGCCAGGAAAACCCCAAATGGGGTCATAGAGAATTGGATATGACTGAAATGATTGACCCACAACAAAGAACTTAATAAATGCTTAGGGTGGATAGAGCACCAGTCCTGGAACCAAGAGCACCTGGGTGCAAATCCAGTCTCGAACACTTAATTACTTAACTGTATGACTTTGGGCAAGTCATTTAACCCTACTGCCTTGCAAAAAAAATCAAAAAAAGATTAAAAAAAGAGAAAGAAAAAATGCCCATGGACAGACTCTTTAAGAGTAAAAGGGTGGGAGTTGAGATGGGGGACAATTTCTCTAGGTCACTTTCTCAGAGGACAGACACATGGCTACAGTGCCAAAGGGTCTGGACTGGTAGTATAGGGGGATTGCAGTTCTAACTTTGATACCAACTGACTTTCTGATCTTAAGGGAGTCCCTTTCCCTTTCTAGGCTTCAGGCTTCCTCCTGTGTAGAATAAGGGGACTGGATGAACTCTTTTCTGATATTCTGAGAAGCTAAGATTTGTCACTCACAGGCTTAGGCTGGGGTGTATGTGTGTGGGGGGGTGTCACTCTCAAAGCTGCTGCAGCTGCCACCTGGTGGCTATAAAATACATAGCCAGTAGGAAGCCTTCAGAATCCAAAGGTCAGATTTACAAGTTTTAGAAGTAACCTTAAAGATCATTTTACTTCAACTCCCTCTTTTTTACAGGTAAGGAAACTGAGGATCAAAGACATTAAGTAACTTCTCCATGGCTTCACAGCTACTAAGCCTCTGAGAGGAAAATTGAACCCATGTGTCTTGAAACCAAGTTAAATAGTCTATTAAACTAGTTTGCTTTTTTATTCTATTTGCCTCATGAAAGTGGACTTTTGGAAAATCAAATTGGAACTACCTCTTCTCTCTAACTTCTATATTATTTCATGTCTACATCTTATTCCACCACCATCCCTTCCTCTTGTGTATACATATGTATGTATTATTTGTAAGACTTAAAAATTTAGGTTTAAAATAAAATGCCCCCAAATATAGGTTAGACATGAAGATTTTTCCATGAAATCTATAAGTGGAGGAGAGAAAATAATATTTATCTATAAACAAAAGATATAGAAATCATTAACCTACTTTTAGACCTGGCTATTAAGTTGCACAATTTTACATTTAACAATTGCTCATCAAAGATATCATCCTTGTACAATGTCATCTGATGAATTGTTATTTCTTCCTGGATTTGTAGTATAAGGAGGGCTGGACAAGTTTTCTAGCTTCCTATTTAATTGTCTTCCCGAGTTTATAATTTACCTATGGGGAGATAACATTCCATTTATTCCAACAGAAAGAAATCAGGTTTTTTTTTTTTAACCAGGAATATAATGATTTGAAATACTCATTAAAATTTCTCACTATGGGGGTGGCTAGGTGGTGCAGTGGATAGAGCACTGGTCCTGGAGTCAGTTCAAATCTGACCTCTGAGTTCAGTCTGAGTTCAAATCTGACCTCAGACACTTAATAATTACCCGGCTATGTGGCCTTGGGCAAGTCACTTAACCCCATTGCCTTGCAAAAAAAAACTTAAAAAAAAGTTTTTTCTCACTATGTATGCATGTATGCATGGATACACACAAACATTATAAATATTCATTTCTGGTAGAACCTTTTCTCCTCTGTGGTTTACTCTTAAAATTATAAATTAGAGATATCAATTGATTCTGTATTCCAGGACATTCCCTCCTCTTCATTTCTTTTTTCCTATTTATCCACAGCCTCCCCATCTCATAATGAGAAATTACTGTTTCTTCTTCTGCCACTCATGGACAGGGTTAGGGTTTATCTCCAGCTCTTACCTGACCATTGTCTTCTCTCTCTCCACTCCTAGGACTATGCTCTATAGCACAGAGCTATATTGCACTATCCTGTCCATGAAAAAAATTGACTGAAAAATTGACCATGAAATATTAATTTATCAGCTTCTTTTTCATCCCCTTTGCTGATGAATCTATAGCCCCTTTGGGTTTCCTCATTTCTTTTACTCCCTCAGTTCATGTTCTTTTCTTTTTCATAAATAAGCCTAGAGATGTCATTGTTTTGACTTAAAAAAATTATTTAAGGTAATGGGGTCAAGTGATTTGCCCAAGGTCATACAGCTAGGTAATTATTAAGTGTCTGAGGCTGAATTGGAACTCAGATCCTCCTGACTCTGGGGCCAGTGCTCTATCTACTGTGCCACCTGGCTGCCCCTGTTTTAACTTTTCTTAACAATTATGCTTACTTTTTTTTTAATGTTTCTCTTGTGTGAGGTGTTTATAAATTGAAAGTCTTACTCTCCATTGAGTTTTGGTTTTTTTGTTGTTTCTTTGCAGAAATGCTTCAAAGGCCTCTTTTGTGGGAAGGTTCTATATTTTCATTGGTGATTAAGTTCAGCCTTGCAGAATATGCAATTTGGGATTGCAGCTTGAACTCCTGGGTCTTTTGAGACTATCTATCCCATCCTTGGCAACTAGGTGATTTGATGGAAAGAACACTGACCCTGGAGTCAAGAGGACTTGAGTTTAAATCCTCACCCCACACCTATTAACTATGTGACCTGTGTAAGTCACTTAAACTCCTATTGAGTCCAAAAAATAAAAATTAAACTTTTTTTTAAATGAGACTTTCCATTCAATTCTTTTTTTCCTGATTCTTAGGAAAATGAGTTTTTTGAATCAATGTTCCTTCAGAAACAAGTCAAGTCAATAAGTCTCTGCTATGTATCAGGAACTGTTCTGCACACCGGGAACATAAAAGCAACTAGTTCTGTATTTTTGAGTTTCAGATCTGTTGTTTTTTTTTTTTTCAGAGCCTCTACTTCTTTGGAAAGATTCTCCAGTGCTTGTTTTAAATTCTCTACCCTATTGTTTATTTCAATTAATTCTAATTTTTTGCCTAATTTCCAAGAGAATGTCTTTTAAAAGTTTTTGTTTTTCTTTTGAACCATTCTTGAGTTTTTTGCTCTTTTGGGGAGACTAGAAGATTTTTTTTTTTCAATTAATTGTACTTTATTTTTAGTTCCAGATTTTCTCCCTGCTCCTCACTTCTCCCTCATCCATTGAGAAGGCAAGAAATATAAAGCCTATTATGAATATGAAATCATGAAAAATTCTCAATTTCATTGGGATTTTTTTCATTTTCCTTTATCTATATTATATATTCAATGTGTTAGGGTCTTTTGGAGGAATTTTTATAAATTTATCTTTCTGTCTTTATGAATCTCACCATTAGTTTGTCTGGGAACTAGGCTTATATTTAGCCTTTTTCTCTTGGAGTTGTTAATCTTTCAGCTTTTATCTTGTATTTCTAATTTTTATTTCTAGCTTCCCATCTCTTGCTTCCTGCTTCCATTCCTCCCATTTCCATTGCTTCACAGAATCTTGAAGTTGGGTTGTCTTTGACTTCCTTGCTAGAGGCAGAGAGAGTAGATAATTCAAGCTTGATTGGATCCTCTCTTGAAATAGACTTGATGGGTAGAGGACTGATCCTAGATGGAATTCTATCCTTTTCCATGATAGGAATAATCAAGTTCCTATAGCCTGTTAATAGGAAAATGTAGGAAGAATTAGTGGCTAATAGAACCCCCCCCCCCCAAAAGAAGCCTCTTTCAGCCTTTATTAGATGGATAGGTATGGCAGGAAAAAAAGAACACTGAGGAGAGACAGGGAAGTGATGAAGAAAGTTGGTAGAAAATGAGGGAAATGATACTGAACAGAAAGGGGAGCCACTGTAAATGAGAGGGCAAATACTGGGGGGAGGGAAGGAGGAACCCTGACAGAAATGAGAGACAACACTGGATTTCTTGCTTCCTAAAAACACTGTCAAATAACAACAAAACTTGAATTCAAATTAGTGTCATTTGATTAGGAAATGAATCAATTCATTACAATGTAAGAATATAGTGGAATAATATTGTGTTGCATAACCAGGGGATGTATCTATGGAGTAAAGTTTGACTGGGTCCTTGCTATATTTCTTTCTCTCAGGAATTTGGGAGGATCTAATTCCTGCCTGAACACATTCTTCTCCTCTTACTCTGTAGTCCAAGAGACAGATAGAATCTTTCTATTGGTCCATACCTCTACCCCTTTCTCCTTCAGGGATAGGAGGCTTGTCTGAGGCAACCAAAATCTCAGTCAATTAATCTAGTTATAATAATGTTTCACTTTCTTTTAGCATTTTTCCTTTTCTAACACATATAGACCTCTTTCAGCTATTTTGTGGAATAAAAATTTTTAAAAAGAAAAAAAGGAATTTAAAAAAACAATCACCATATTCTTAGAGTTTTAAGGAAGTGACTAAAATATTTGGACAGAGATTTAAATCTTTGACCTGATTTAATCCTGTGTATTTTCAACTATTCATCAGCATCATCCTTTCCCTAACATGGAATAAATGTACAAATGTGTAATATCAAACAATCATAATTTACCACACATTCTATGCTAAGGGAAAACATTTTAAAAATACAAATTAAATCAGAGGTGATGACTAGACTTAAAGAGCAGAAAAATTTTGTATTAAATGTTTGCCATTTTCAGAAAATAATGCAGAAGAAGAGCATAAGTTAAAACATATTACTGGTTTACTCAGCTTTTTGGAGAGACATGATTCAACAAGACCTCTTGGGGAATTGGAAACTCATTCACAAGAGAGGAGACTGCATGGAACAGAGTTCAATTTTAAATTTTTTCACCCTTGTCACTGCAGCACTGCTGCCACAAATTCTTTTCTTCTAAAATAAAAGCAAAAAGTCCTTCTTCCCTTCTGATGGGAGGTTCTTCAGTTTGCTAATTCCCATTGGCATGAGGCAACAATTTAAGACCCAATCCTTCTTCTGTTCATAATGCAGATCACAGAAGCCTGACCCAACTTTCAGGCTTTCTCAACAGCAATAGTTCCAGGTGGTTTCCATAATTATTTTCCTTTGGTAGAATTTGTGTTGGGTGATACACTAAATAGCTAAACACAGATACTAATACTAAATACTAAATAGCTAATACACTGATAGCTAAACAAGGCAAAGAAGACGAGAAATTCAGAGAAACATGGGAAAATGTCTATGACAATGTAGAATGAAGAAACCAAAACCAGTAGGAAAACATACATTGAATACAGTAACATGTATTTTGAGACAACTCAAAAACAATTCTGAACTTGAATTACTTGAATGACCAAACTTTATTCTGGAGAAGAGAGATGCTTGCAATACACTTAGGGTCATAGATCTAGAGCTAGGAGAGACCCCAGAAGTTATCTGGTCCAATCTCTTCATTTATCAGTTGAGAAAGCTGAGGACCAGCACGATTAAGTCACCTGCCAAGGGTCTGAAAGGTACTAAGTGTCAGAGGTGGGATTTGAACCCAAATCCTCTGATTTCAGAGTGGTGCTATTTATTTCTTCTGCATGTTTTTTTTTATTTTATTTTTTCTGCATAGTTCTACTTCCTCCATTGTACCTTTCCTCTGGAGAGATGAGGGATTGTAAGAACAGAAAATTGTGTGAGAGATTTTTCAGGCAAGTTACCTTTCAATTAACTTCATGAGCTTTTAGAATAGTAAGACTTTTGTCTAGGACTTCCTTGTCTTGATGGGTATGGGGATACAGACATAATTATCAGCATCTTGTTAAGACAAAAGAGTAAGTTTCAGTGACTGGAGGTTCTTTCAGTGACTAGGACTTAACCCACATTGAAATGATTAGCTTGGACTCCCTGGAGGAGAGACTTGTTGCAAAAGCCTATAAAAACAACCTTCACTGAGAATTCTGGCTTCCTTTTCCCTCTTTCCCTTCTGCTTCTCTTTTGCAGAAGGTGATGCAGGAGCTTAAGAGAAATTAATAGATACTTTGGTACTGTAGCTCATTGAGTTAACTATGGTTGTCCAGTCTACCGGAGGAGAGAGCTCCTAATTGATTGTCTTTCTTTTTTCCTTCCTGAGTGCAGATAAGAAACCTGGAGATCTGATATAGATTATCCTAACTCAAGAGTCAGCATTTATTAATCACTATTGTACCACTATCCTAAGTGCTGGAAATTAAAAAAAAAAAACAGATAGAAAGATAGTCCCTATCCTCAAGTTGCTTAAACCTTAAAATGGGAGACATTGAAAAGGCAGCTAAAAAGCTGAAGGGTGGGGGCAATCCCTGGGTAGAATAAATAGATTTAAAAAGAAGAAATGGTAGGAAAGCTCTCAGGAGTATATCTGTAGAGGAATATATATTTAACTGCCCTGGGTATCTTCCTTAGAATGGAAGTTTGGGACAAAGAGACCTTAGAGGCAGATGATATTTCCAGTGTCAGAATTTCAGAGTGAATTTCCAGAATGAAGAGATTTGAGTAGCAAAGTAAAGGAAGTCTAGGGAGTAAGCAGGACAGCCTGTAGAGGAGCAGTGTTAAGGTGCACTAGAAAGGTACATAGGGGCTACCAGTACACTGTCACAAAGCCTGAAATGAGAAGTTTGTGGTCAGTGTCTTCCTGAATCCCTGCCTCCTATCTGGAGGAGATAATACTGGGGATACTCAAGGCTGCATGATCCCAGACTCTAGCCTTCTCCCCTGAGGAGGTAAATTTCCCAAGCAGGTGTTCTATTTTTTCCCCCAATTACATATTGTAAAATTTTCACATTCATTTTTACAAGATTTTGAGTTCCAAATTTTTCTTCCTCTCTTCTTTCCCTCCTGAAAATAGTATATATTATTTATGTTCAAAGTAAGATGATAAATCTGGACTGGAGAAGATTCCATGTAAAAACTCATTTAAGGAACAAAGAATGACTCACTTTGGAAATAAAAAGATATACTAGGGTATTTATAACTGTCTTTTAAATATTTGAAAGACATATGGAAGAGTGAATTTTTATTTTATTCTACTTGGATTTATTCTACTTGGCCCTAATAAGCAAAACTGCATAAGATGTATAATTTTCAGAGAAATAAATATAGTCTATTTTAAAATGAAAAAAAGAATTTGCATAAATAAAATACTGAAGCAAATAATTTAAAATAATTTAAATAAAATAATTTAAAAAACAGACTAGGCTGGGGGGTGGGGGGAGGGAAGTAAGAATAGGGGTAAATTTGTAAAACCCAAAATAAATAAAATCTTTCATCAAGAATAAAAAAAAATCAGACATGCAAAAATTAACTGAAGAGAAGAAATCTTTAAAAAGCAGAAGTGACCCAATGGAAAAAGAGATACAAAAATTCACCAGAGGAAAAACTCTTTAAAAAAGTAGGATTGGTCAAATGGAAAAGGAGATACGAAAACTCATTGAAGAAAATAATTTCTTAAAAATTTGAGTTGAGTAAGTAGAATCTAATGATTCCATGAGACATCAAGGAAAAATAAAATAAAATCAAACGAATGAAATTCCGGAGCTTCCAGGTTAAAGATTTAGCAACTACTATATTAAAGGAGTGGAACACTTGCAATATGATATTCTGGAGGGCAAAGGAGATAAGATTGCAGCCAAGAATAACGTACCTAGCAAAATTATGTAGAATCCTTTAGGGTAAAAATAGATATTCAATGATATAGAGGACTGTTTAAGTATTCCTGTTGAAAATATCAGAGTTGAGTAGAAATTTTAACTTTAAATACAAGAGTCAAGAGAAGTATAAAAAGATAAACAGTTAAGAGAAATCAAAATGGATTCAATAAGGATAAAAACTATTTACATTTTTATGTTGGAAGATGATACTTGTAACTTCGAAGAACTTTCTCATTATTAGGGCAGTTAGAAGCAGTATACTGAAGGGTTAATACCCATTCTGATCCTGGTCAAGGCCAAATGCTGGTTCCCCCACCCAAGGCCCCCCATCACCTTTGCATGAACTTGGTTGGTTCTGAATGTGCCAGATACTCCCTCTATGAACTAGCCATTCCTGGAGGTTGAATCCTGGGAGGGTTGGCTACCTGCCCAGAGGTTCAACGTTTAATTAATTTCAGAACCTTGGCCGCAAGTCTTCCCAGGTCATGCATGTACTCTTCACATGGTCATGCGCGTACTCTTCGCATGTCCTGGTTAAGTTCCAAAAAAGCATATATAAACCTATTGGCAGTGTGCCACCTTTGTTTGGGACCCCTTAAAATTCCCTAGCATTGAGCAGCCCCTTGGAGTTTCACCCATGGAAAGGATGCTTTGCCTGGGATGTTTTTCCAATCGGGACTCTGAAGGTTGTACCCCCTGTAACTACCCAGCTGCTGTTGATTCAGACGTTGGTGCTCTCCTGATTGGTGATGTTTTCTCTTTCTTTTTCCTCTATACTTATGGTTATCTTAATTATCATAGTGGGATTATGCTGTGCTTTTAGAAAGTGTTCTATCCCATGTATGTTATGATATTGCTTCAGTGTCTTTAATAAATTCATTATTGATCATTTAAATTGGTGAGCATATCATTTTGTGGGAGTGAATACTGAATCCTTAATCAAACATATACATAGAGGACACCAGTGTGAGCTGGTGGGGCAATATCTAAAAAAAAAATGAAATTAAAAGTTGAGAAGTAATACACTAGGAGAAAGGAAAAGGAAAAGGCACAAAAGAGGCACAAAACAGCTTTTTCAGTGAAGGAGAATATGGAGGAGGAGGGGTTAGTACTTGAACCTTATTGTCAACTTTCTCTCATTGACTTTTGATGATAGAGAGGGTAAAAGGAGAGAGAATAGGATACATGGGTTGGGGGGAGGAGAAATGGGATAGAGGGAAATATGCAGTATAAGCATAAGTGTGAAAAAGATTTTATAGTAAGTTTCTATGAAAATGCCTTATTTCTCAAATACATGGAGAACTCTATTAAATTAGTAAAAAATAAAGGTTGTGCCCCAATTGACAGTTATCATAGAATATTGTCATAAGAAAAAATACTCTATATCATTATTGATTAGAGAAATGCAAATTAAAACAGTTCTGAGGTATCTTCCTACAAACATACCTGTTTGTATTGATTGACTAATATGAAAGAAAAGGAAAATGACAAATCTTGGAGGGGATGTGGAAAAATTGTGTCATGAATGCATTGTTGTGAACTGATATAACCCTTTTGTAGGGCAATTTAGAACTGTACACATAGGGTTATAAAAGCTACATTTTTCTTGTCTTTTTTAGTCCTTGTTTTTTCCCCTTACAAAATGACTTATAAGGAAATATATTTTGCATGACTGAACATGTAATAACTATATTAAATTGCTAGGCTTTGCAATGGGGAAAAATGGAGAAAGGGAAGAAAAAAATTGGAACTCAGAATTTTTAAAAAATGAATGCTGTAATTATTTTTCATGTTATTGGGGAAATAAAATATTAAATGAAGATTTGCATGATTTTATTAGTAACCTTATTTTCAATTTTGGATTAGAAACTGATTGTTTTCATGGTAGTAGAGAAAAAATGAGAAGCATGTTAAGTGCAAATTTGTGGCGTGATTGGTATGCTAGGTACTTCACTGGCCTTGTTTACCTTACAATTTTAGAGTAAAGAACTCCTTATGCATTCATAGCATATTTTCTCTGTTTGCCTTTAAAATTCAAGTTTTGTGTTTCAATTATACTCCTAAAGTATAGTGCAAATCCTCTGGGCTCTGAGCCCAAGTATACTAAAGTCAGTAATGTAGCTTCATGAGAATGTAAAGGTAAAAGATATAGCTTGTGCTGGAATATCTGCAGTTGCAAGCTTTGTGTATATTAATCTGTGCATGAAGTAGATATCCCTGAGAGATTATTTCAAGTTAGTGCATCCTTCACAATCTCCAGCTGTGAAGGACAGAATGTCAGAAGTGATGTAAAGATCTCTCCAGTTTTGGCTCTTCCAACAGCGACAACTAAAATTCTAGCAACTAAAATCCCCTTGGTTTTCAGAAGGCAGACAAGGTTGAGATGTTTATATCTGTATGTCCCATGGGTGTTGTGGTCCACTCTGGGCAGCCGGGTCTCAGTCTCTTCAGGGAGCTCCGCCGGACATGTCCTGCATGTTCAATGATGAAAGTCAGCCAGTGAGAGATAAGCAAGGAGTTTATTGCAGGTATATGCTACATCTCTAACTCACATAGTTGAAATAAGGGTATATATAAGTCTAGTCCCCTTGTATCAGCATTCCTCATCTCCAGGCCTGTGAAAGTATAACAGGCATGCCACAAAAGGTCTGTATCCTGGAAAAATGTGGAATCTTCAACAAGATAAAGATGAAAGGTGGAGAGATAAGGACCAGAACTCCTTCCTGGGACACTTGAACAAGATGAGGATGAAAGGCAGAGGGATAAGGACAAAAGGTCCTTCCTGAGAATATTCAACAAGATAAGGATGAAAGGCAGGAGAACAAAGAGAGAGAAGGGCCAGAGCTCCTTCCTGAGTTCAGAGCACTCTGGTATGGACATTCCTGTTGTCCCAGGTCTCAGTGACTCTCAGGATGAACTCCTCATGGCCACATACTCTATTATCCCCTTTCACATGGGTGTCAAGTTATCTTAGGGCCACATTAAAATAAAATAATTATTCAAGGTCCACACCTAGAATAAAAAGTACAGTATACTAAAATAATAGTTAATTTGCAGTCTTACCTTTGTTAGATTTAGCAAGTGCTACAAAAGTCATGATACTTTTAACTTATTAGAAAGTGAGGGAATGTGAGTCATCAAAAAAGACAGGCAAAAGCACAAAGTGTGAAAACAAACACAAAACAACAAAGTGACAACATAACAGTATAACAGACCAGAGGTTCAACATTTAATTGATTTCATACTGACTAATCTGCATTGCATAGACAGAATGCATCCCACAGATTGATTGAAAATTCCATGTGATATGTTCTGTTCATAATACTGCTTAAAAATACCCATGAAAATTAACATCAACCAGATTATTTATTAGTGATGGAATTTTAAAAATTTAATTCATACAAGTCATTAATATTTTTTAATTTTTCACTTGTGAAAATTAAAACCCACAGGTGGGCCACATAAAATCACACCATGGGCCACAGGTAACCCAGGGAACATATTTTGGACAGTCCTGGTGTGCAATATAGTGTCCTTACAACATCATCTAACACAGTGAATGGTTAAGATTCAGGTTAAAAAATGCTTAGTTTTAAGAATTTTATTTGCTATATAGTATTTATGACATTGTAGATTTCATGTTTTATGAAAGTCTGAAATAAATTTTTAAAAATTGAGGTCCTAGAATTCAAGGGAATTACTAACAAAGAAAAATGTTTTGCATATTATTAGAGTTATTTTATAGGTGTTAGGAAAAGTGCATATTATCAGAATTAATGTTTTATTATATGGAATTGTATGCATGGGAGTGCATTTTCAGCAATCTCTAGAAAAAGATTACAGTTTTGGTGGTCACCAGAACTTAACTCCCCATTTCCCATGAGTTCAATATATCGACATTAGCATTTCACTTTCACTCTTTTTTTCTACGGACATTATCCCTTCAAAACTGGAGGATTGATTGTATTTTTTGTGGTCACTCTCAAGAATGACTGAGTTTATATAGCCCAGAGCTTGATACCCACAGGACACAGGTTACAATTGCCTATCATAGAGGTTGCATATTGCATAAAATGAGGTCACATTTGTAAAGCACTTGGAAAAATTTTAAATGCTATCTTAAAGACTAACAATTATGACAATGATGTCAGTTTTACTTGGTTGTTCTTATTTTTTAAAATTTATTCCAGTTATAAGAAAAGTTCAATTAGTGATGTAGGTGGGGAGGTTATATTATATTTTGGGAGTGTTTAAAAATGAAAATATCAATACAACTTTAAAAATAATTAATAAAAATAACTGACATTTACATATCACTTTGCACTTTGTAAAACACTTTACCTAAATGACCCTCTTTGAGTTTCCCAAATTTTCTGTTAAGTACCTTTTGAAGGTAGTACTGCTCCTTCTGGTTGCCCATGATGTAGACCTTGGAATCTTTTTGACTCATTCCTCTTTTCAGTACTCAAATCCACAGCCTTTTGGGCTTATTGATTATATTTCGATAACAATTCTTGTATTTGCTCCTTCTCTACATATAGATCTTCTGTATTAGTTTGGGATCTCATTCTCTGTTACCTACCTGGACAATTGTAAAAGGCTCCTGCTTGATCTCCTTTTCTCCAATCCTTTCCTTCTCTCCAATATATCTTCCACACAGCTGTCAAATTGATATTCCTAAAATAAAAGTTGGCATGTCAACCACACACTCGAATATCTTCAGTGGTCTCTCTATTGCTTCTAGCAGGGGGAAAGCAAAATATCCAGCCTACCATCTACAATCTGGCTCCTACCTGCCTTTCCATTCTTGTTCAATTGATCAGTCAGTTGGCATTTAATAAGCACTATGAGCCAGACTGCACTGTTATTTACTGGGAATATAATGAAAACAGTCCCAGCCCTCAAGATGCTTACACCCAAATACATGCCACAAGAATTGGAAATTGAGGGGATAGTCATCAATTGGAGAATGACTGAACAAAATGTGGTATACGAATGTTATGGAGTACTATTGTTCTATAAGAAACAATGAATGGGCTAACTTTAGAGAAGAATGGAAAGAATTCTACAAACATGCCTACTGAAGGGAGCAGAACAAAGAGAACATTGTATACATTAACAGCAACATTGTGAATTAATCAACTATGGTAGATGCATTATCCTCTCAGCAGTTCAAAGATCTAGAAAACCCTAGGAAACCTGTTATGGACAACTCATCCACATCCTGAGGTAAAAAACAACAGAAAAAGAAATAAAAAAAACCTCCCCATACACTAATATATTGTTTGTGGAGCTGTGAAGTCATCCAACCTTACTGGAGCACAATCTGGAATTATGCCCAAAAGGCAATAAAAGTGTGCATACCCTTTGATCCAGTAATACCACTCCTCAGTCTATACCCTGAAGAGATGATGAAAAAGGGTAAAAACATCACTTGTACAAAAATACTTACAGCAGCCCTGTTTGTAGTAGCAAAGAACTGGAAATCAAGTGACTGTCATCAACTGGGGAATGGCTGAACAAATTGTGGTAGATGTATGTTATGGAACACTATTGTTCTATTAGAAACCAGGAGGGATGGGAATTCAGAGGAGTCTGGAAAGACCTGCATGAACTGATGCTGAGCAATGAGCAGAACCAGAAGAATGTTGTACACCCTAACAGCAACTTGGTGGTGATGATCAATGTTAATGGACTTGTTCATTCCATCAATGCAACAATCAGGGACAATTTTAGAGCATCTGCGAGGAGAATACCATGTGGGAGAATACCCAGAGAAAGAACTGTGGAGTTTAAACAAAGACCAAAGTCTATTACCTTCAATTTTTTAAAGTGTCTTATGTACTACATAATTTTACTATCTCTAATATTTTATTTTCTCCTCAAGGATATGATTTCTCTCCCAACACATTCAATTTAAATCAATGTATAGCATGGAAACAATATAAAGATTAACAGACTGCTTTCTGTAGGGAGATGGTGGGGGGGAAAGGGAGGATGAGAGAAAAATTGTACGATCCATAACCTTACAGAAAATGATAGGTCGAAACTACTATTGTATATAATTGGAAAACAAATAAAATATTAATTTAAAAAATCTCCCCATAGAATCTGAATGGACACTCTTCATTTTTTTAAACTTTTCTTATGTTTTTTTCTTCCTATCCCATGGTTTTCTTTCTTTTCCCTTGGTCCTAATTCCTCATACACAAAATGACTAATATGTGGGCATGTTGAACATGAGTGTGTAAGTACAACTTTTAGTGGACTGTTTTCTACTGAGGCAGGGAGGTGGTGTGGAAAGGAAGGGTGGTGGAAATATGTGTAAATTATGAATATGTTGAAAGGCTTTCATGATGGATAGCTGAAAAAATAAAAATAAAATATCAAAACAAACAAACATTTTTAAATACATGCCACATTGGTGGGAGATAACTTTTTACAGGAACACACTAGTAGTAGCTGGCAGAACACAGAAGGTGATTGAATTTGAAAGGAAGCCAGGCCAATATGACCAGAAAGGACAATGATCATTGTTGGAAGAGTTGTGGGAAATCTGGGACACTATTACATTGTTGCTAGAGCTGTGAACTCATCCAATCTTTCTGGAGAGCAATTTGGAGCTATGCCCAAAGGGCAACAAAAATGTGCATACCCTTTGATCCAGCAACACCGCTACTAGGTCTATACCCTGAAGAGATGATGAAAAAAGGTAAAAACATCACTTGTACAAAAATATTCACAGCAGCCCTGTTTGTGGTGGTAAAGAATTGGAAATCAAGTCAATGTCCTTCAATTGGGTAATGGTTTAGCAAACTGTGGTATATGTATGTCATGGAACACTATTGTTCTATTAGAAACCAGGAGGGATGGGAATTCAGGGAAGCCTGGAGGGATTTGCATGAATTGATGCTGAGTGAGATGAGCAGAACCAGAAAAACATTGTACACCCTAACAGTAACATGGGGGCGATGATCAACCTTGATGGACTCACTCATTCCATCAGTGCAACAATGAGGGACAATTTGGGGCTGCCTGCAATGGAGAATACCATCTGTATCCAGAGAAAGAATTGTGGAGGGGGTGGCTAGGTGGCTAGGTGGCGTAGTGGAGAGAGCACTGGCCCTGGAGTCAGGAATACCTGAGTTCAAATCCGGCCTCAGACACTTAATAATTACCTAGCTGTGTGGCCTTGGGCAAGCCACTTAACCCCATCACCCTGCCAAAAAAACTCCCCAAAACTGTGGAATTTGAACAAAGACCAAGGACTATTACCTTTAATTTAGAAAAAAAAACTGATATCTTATTGTCTGATCTTGCTATCTCTCATACTTTATGTTTCTTCCTTAAGGATATGATTTCTCTCTCATCACACTCAATTTGGATCAATGTATATACCAAGGAAACAATGTAAAGACTGACAAATGGCCTTCTGTGGGGGGAGGGAAGTAAGATTAGGGGGAAAATTATAAAACTGAAAATAAATAAAATCTTTATAATTCAAAAAGAAAAAAAAAGGAAGGAAGCCAGGGATTAAAAGAGGATTAGGTGAGGAGAGATCATTCTAAGCAAGGAGGCCAGCCATTGAAGAGATATAGAATTGGCAATTGGAGGCTTGTATGTGATAAACAATAAGTAGAATATAGAGAGGGAAGTAATGTGAAAGATTATTGGAAAGATAAGAAGAAATCAAATTGTGATGAAACTAAGGAAAAGAGAAAACCTTTGGAGTTTATTGAGGAAGGGAGGTGACATGACCAAACCTGTGTATAAGGAAAATTATTAGGACAATTATATAGAGAAGACATAAAAGCAATATGTACCATTTTATAGCCCTTTGGGCATAGATCCAACTTGCTCTTCAAAATGGTAGAATCAGTTCAAAACTCCACCTACAATGCATTTGTGTCCCATTTTTTTCATATCCCCTCCAAGAGTTGCCACTATCCTTTTCTTTTATGTTAGCCAATCAGATAGTTGGGGGGCAGGGACGAGGGGATAGGGAGGAAGATAACCTCAAAGTAGTTTTAATTTGCATTTCTCTAATCAAAAGTGATTTAGAACATTTTTTTATGTGACTATGGATAGTTTTGATTAGTTTATCTGAAAACTGCCTGTTCATATTCTTTGACCAATTTCCATTTGGGGAATGGCTCTTAGTTTTATAAATTTGATTCAGTTCTCTATATATTTGAGAAATAAGGCCTTAATCTGAGAAACTTACTGTAAAATTTTTTTCACAGTTATGATTACTGTGTATTTTCCTTCATCTCATTTCTCCCCCTCCATCCCATTTCTCTTTCCCATCCCATTTATTCTATTTTCTCCTTTTTTCTTCTATCCATCCTCAAAAGTGTTTTACTTCTGACTACTGCCTCTGCCAATCTTTCCTTCTCTTCTATTAGCCCACCTCTCCATCTTTTATCCCATTTCCCTCCTACTTTCCTGTAGGGTTAGATTTTTATGATATAATATTCCTTCTTTGAGTCAATTCCAATGAGAATAAGGTTCAGGCATTCACTCCTGCCACTTCTTCATCTTCCCTCTCTCCTGTAAAAGCTCTTTCACACCTCTTTTATGTGAGATAATTTATTCCATTCTACCTCTCCCTTTCCCTTCTCCCAGTGCATTCCTCTTTCTCATCCCTTCCTTAATTTTATATTTTTAGATATCAACCCATCATATTCAACTCACACTCAAGTCCTCTGTCTTTGTATATACTACTCCTTCTAACTGTCCTAATAATGAGAAAATTATTAGATGTATCATATTCTCATGGAAGAATGTAAACAGTTTCACCTCATTGAATTTATTATAATTTCTCTTTTCTGTTTAAAGTTTTATGCTTCTCTTGAGTCTTGTATTTGAAGGTCACATTTCCTATTCAGTTCTGAGCTTTTTATCAGGAATGCTTAAAAGTTTTCTATTTCATTGAATAACTATTTTCCCCCCTAAAGGATTATACTCAGTTTTGTTGGGTAGGTTATTCTTGGTGGCAGTCTTAGCTCCTTTGCCCTCCAGAATATCATATTACAAGACTTCCATTCTTTTAACATGGTAGCCGCTAAATCTTTTATTATCCTGATATATATATATATATATATATATATATATATATATATATGAAATATCCATGATATTTGAATTGTTTTTGTTCTGACTGCTCACAATATTTTCCCCTTGATCTGAGAGTTCTGGAATTTGACTATAATATTCCTGGGAGTTTTCATTTTTGGATCCCTTTTAGGAGGTGATTGGTAGATTCTTTAATTTCCATTTTACCCTTTCAGAACTTTCTTGAAATCTAGAATATCTTTCTTGAAAGATGATGTCCAGGCTCTTTTTTTGACCATGGCTATCATAATTTTTAAATTATTTACCAGATTAGTTGTTTTTACAATGAGATATTTCACATTTTCTTCTATTTTTTCATTTTTTCATTTTGTCTTATTGTTTCTGACATCTCATGGAATCAATAGCTTTTAGTTACCTCATTTTAATTTTTTTAGGAATATTGTCTTCAACTTTTGTTCCTCCTTTTGTATGTGACCAATCCAGCTTTTTAAGGAGTTCTCTGCAATGGGTTTTTGTGCCTTTTTTTAAAAACTGTTTTTTAAAGGTTATTTTCTTTGGTATTTTTTGTGCCTCCCTTACAAAGCCATTGATTCTTTTTTCCTGTAATTTTCTTGTATCATTCTCATTTCTTTTCCCCAATTTTTCCTCTACTCATTTAATTTTTTAAATCCTTAAAAAAATTTTCTAGGCATTGTTTTTGGTAATTGGGACCAATTCACACTTTTCTTTGATGGTTTGCCTGTAAATATTTTGACATTGTTGTCTTATAACTTTGTGCTTTGATCTTTCTGTCACCATAGTAACTTTTTAAGGGTTCCTTTTTGGGGGGTTTCTTATTTTCCAGATTATTCTTGACTTTTCATTTCATGTTAAAATTGGGCTCTGCTCCAAAGGTGGAGGGGGACAATGTCCTAGTTTCAGGCTGTTGTTTTGAGAGATAGTTCTGCAGAGGACAGGTCTATGAGTTTTCAATTCTTCAAAGCTCTAGTATGTGCCAGTGCTCCTTCTCACCCTTGGACTTCAATAAAGGATTGTAATCTCTATCCATGCATAGGCAATGAAACAGAGTCCTGCACTTAGTACCAGCAAAGGGATCTTCTGACCAATTGTCTGATCTTCTTACTGTCTGTGAGTGAGAGCTCCAGAAGTCACTACTGTAGATTCAGTTACCCTAAGACCAGCTGCTAATTTGCTGGAGTGAGGTCTGCTCTGGCACAGCCTGTGTTTGACTATGTGTCACTCTCACCCAGTGCACCAGACAACATTTTAAGTTGTATTGAACAAGAAAATTTTTTGATTTCTTCCTTTTTGTTGGTTCTGCTACTCCAGAATTCAATTTAAATCAGTATCTAAAATTGTTTGGAGAAGAATTTGAGAAGGCCCAGGCAAGTCCCTGACTTTTCTCCACCATCTTACAAATCTAATCAAAATAACTTCAAACTGGGGGCAGTTAGGTGGCGCAGTGGATAGAACACCAGTCCTGGAGTCAGGAGTACCTGAGTTCAAATCCGACCTCAGCCACACTTAATAATTACCTAGCTGTGTGGCCTTGGGCAAGTCACTTAATCCCATTGCCTTGTAAAAACTAAAACAAAAAAAAACCCTTTAAACCAAAAAGGATGGGGAACAGAGAAGACTGTCTATGTATATCACCAAAGCTAGACCCCAGAGAAAGTTAGTATAGTGCAAGAAGACTACTGTAGTTGTTTCCAGAATAAGACTAGAAGTGGAGACCCAGCATTACAAATAATAAAAACCAAGAAAGGAATGAATTAGTTGTTTGTTTGTTTTTTGGCAAGGCAATAGGGTTAAGTGGCTTGCTCAAGGTCACACAGCTAGGTAATTATTAAGTGTCTGAGGTCAAATTTGAACTCAGGTCCTCCTGACTCCAGGGTCCATGCTCTATCTAGTGCACCACCTAGCTGCCCAAAAGGAACTAATTGTAAAACCATGTCTCAAAACTTTATATGCTAACACCCTAAATCCAGGCAACAAGCAAGAGGAATTAGAAAGGTAAAATGATACTGTAGAAAAAACACTAGCTCTAGAGTACTAACAGCAGGATTCAGTTCTTACCTTGGACAAATCACTTAACCTACACAGCTTTGGTGTCCTTATCTGTAAAAATGAGTGGGTTGTACTCAAGTTCTAGATATATGAGCTAGTATAATGTAGATATTTTAGTGTAAAAAAGACAAATATGACCATTGATCTTGGTGGGATGTGACGCATGACCAGAATATTACTTTGTATGCATACCTTATTCAAAAGAAATAGGTAAAAAACCAGAAGTGTCAAGTAGAGTTATATATCAATGAAGAAATCCAAGAACCTAATATAGGTAAACATAATGGAGAACATTTGGTTGAAGGGCAATAAAGGGTGAATCTCAAGTGATTTTCTTTTTGGAATACACTGCAGACCACTAGAAGGAATATTTAGATAAGGAGTTAAGAAACAGATAATCCTGGCACAGAAACTTCAATCCAGTTGTTGCTGGAGTTCTCTCTCTGGAAAAAGCAGAAGAGCTGAGAACTTCTTAACTTTTTTTTACTGTTAATCTTCAAAAAGTGGAAGAACCAACCATGGTTAATTCTGTTCTTGATCTGATTATCACTAACAGGGAAAAACCTGTTGCTGGGGTGGGGATAATAGAAAATCTATAATCAAATGACCAGTTAGTTCCTTCTAGAATTTGTGACAGAGGAGAGGACATCTGGTCTCTGATATGCAGCTTAGATTGCAGAAGACCAGATTTGAAAGGATTCAGAGAAATCCCAAACTTTACCTTCACCCTTGCTGCTGCTCCATCCCAAAGCTGTACTCATCACCTCTGCTCTTCTCAAGCTTCTTGGCTCTCATCCAGTGAAAATTTCTCTCTATTCCTTTAAGTAAGTGTTGTTTGCGTTTCAGACCTCCCAACCTACATGTCAAAGAACTATTGTTAATGTTCTTTTAAAATTGGTTTGTTTGTTTTTAAACAATATGCCTGGGACTATTTATCATAGTCTTTAGTCCAACTTTTTGGGGGATGGTAGTGGTCCTTTTAACCTCAGAGCTCTACCTTGGGGGTACACAAAAGAAGGCCTTAGATAGTTGCTGTGGAATACTTCCTTACCCCTTTACCACAAAAGTTCTCCATTTCTGACTCATAGCTAGGTTGGGGTAAATAACTTTCTTTTACTTCTCCATCTCAGGCTCCAGAGGTGAAAATGAGGCTGATGATTTAGCATAGGACCCCCTCACTCAAATTCAATCCACTTGCATATCATAGTGTCACCTCCCTGATGTCATGGTTTTCTTCAAGAATAAAGGATCCTCATGAACAGGCAATGTGCCTTTCTAATTTATGTGAGCCCTTCGCCTATACCTTTCTGAGCTAAGAATCTGCTTATCTGTCTCTCTGTCTCTCTCACACACACACACTCCCTTGGTTGAACCTTTTTTTTCAGTTGATATATTTTGACCTCTTAAAAGACTCCAGGATGTGCCAAAATGTTAATGAGGTAGGAGCAGGAGACATCAGCAAAGAGTTTTCTGCTGATATTTTTATTATTACTGGTAAGTCCCTTTTTGTTTACTCAAAAAATTACATAACATAGTCTGTAATCTTAGGAAAATTATAGTCAGTTGGAAAGATGACACATGTTGGTAAAAAAACAATTTTTTAAAGAGGGATAATGCAAGTGAAAAGGGACTTAAACTGGAAACCACCAACCCTGGATTCATATCCCAATTTCCAGTTCTGGATTGTTTCCTACTATATTCTCTACCCCTACAAAAAGATACATTTTATAAATCTAAAATGACTAGAAATATGATGAAGCAACATTTTTTGTGGTTTTTCTTTCTTTTTTCTTTTTTTGTTGACATTTTATTTGTTTTCCAATTATATACAATAGTAGTATCTACCTATCATTTTTTGTAAGGTTTTGAATTTTACAATTTTTCCCCCCCCACCCTTCCTTCTCCCCCCACCAGCAGAAGGCAGTCTGATAATCTTTACATTGTTTTTATGCCATACATTGATATAAATTGAATGTGTTATAAGAGTAAACATAAACCCCTCCCCGCTTCCCCCTTATCCCATCCCTTTCTTCTCATTTTTCTCTAGGGTAAGATAGATTTCCTCACCCTATTAAATTAAATTATATTTCTGATGAGAATGAAGGCTCACTCATTCCCCTTTGTCTTCCCCCTTTCCACTTCATTGAAAAAGCTTTTTCTTGACTCTTATGTGAAATTTCTTAGCTTTTCTTCATCTCCTTTCCCTTCCTCCCAGTACTTGCCCCCATCACCCATTGACTCCATCCCTTTACCACATCATACCATTATATTCTGCTCCTTCTTATATCCTATCTATAAATGCTCCTTCTAACAGTTCTTATAGATGAGAAAGTTCATATGAATTATCAATATCTTCTTCCTGTGCAGGAATACAAACAATTCAACATCATCAAGTTTCTCATAGTTAGTCCCTCTCTTCCACTCCCTCTATGGTTCACCAGAGTCCTGTACTTGGAGATCAAACTTTCTGTTCAGCTCTGGTCATCTCAAAAGGGAAGTTTGAAAGTCCCCTGTTTCATTGAAAGTCTATCTTCTCCCCGAAAGAGGGTGTTCAGTTTTGCTGGGTAGTTGATTCTTGGTTGTAAACCAAGATCTTTTGCCTTTCAGAATATCATATTCCAATCCCTACGAGCCCTTAATGTAGATGCTGCCAGATCCTGTGTAATCCTGACTATGGAGCCTCGGTAGTTGAATTGTTTGTTTCTGGCAGCTTTTAGAATTTTCTCTTTGATTTGAGAGTTTTAGACTTTGGCTATAATATTCCTGGAAGTTTTTCTTTTGGGATCTCTTTCAGGGGGTGACCAGTGAATTCTCTCAATTTCTATTTTACTCTCTGCTTCTAGGATCTCAGGGCAATTTTGCTGTATTTCTTGAAAAATGAAGTCTAGGCTCTTCTTCTGATAGTGGCTTTCATATAGCCCAATAATTTTTAAATTATTTCTTCTAAATCTATTTTCAAGGTTAGTTGTTTTTCCAATGAAATATAATTTTTGGCTTTTTTGGAAGAGTTTTATTTCTTCCTGATTTCTTGCAAAGTCATCAGCTTCCTTTATTTCCATTCTACATTTGAAGTAGTTATTTTCTTCAGGGAGCTTTTTTATTTCCTTTTTCAGCTGGCCAATTCTACTTTTTAAGACATTCTTTTCCTCATTTGCCTTTTGTTTTGCTTTTTCCATTAGGCCTAAACTGGTTTTTAATATATTATGTTCTTCAGTATTTTTTTGTGTATCTTTCACCAAGCTATTGATATAGTTTCATGATTTTTCTGCATCGCTCTCATTTCTCCTCCCAGTTTTTCCTCCATCTCCCTTAATTGCTTTTCAAAGTCTTTTTTTTTTTTTGAGCTCATCCATAGCCTGATTCCATTTTCTATTTCTCTTGGAGGTTTTGGATGTGGAAGCTTCTATTTTGTCATCATCTGAGTATGTGTTTTGATCTTCCTTGGGACTAAAGCAATTCTCTATGGTCAAATTCTTCTTTTTCTGTTGTTTACTCATTTCCTCAGCCCAAGACAGCACTTCCAAGGCTTTGGGTTTTTGATTTTTTTGCGGGGGGAGGGATACCCCACTGGGACCTTTATTCCTCCAAGGTCTTATGCTCTCTTGCCTGTGCTTTGATATGATGGCCCCCATACTTCCCTCTTCCCTGGAGCTGTAAGGAGGAATCCAGCTTGTATACTTAGTATGGAAGCCCAAACTGCAATCTGGATTTGAGAATAGGCAAACCACAGGCAGAGTCCTACCCAGAGGGAGAGCAGAGAAATCTCTTCAGACTTCCTTCCTTTACTGTCTCTGGGGGTGCAGGCTGCTTTCTCCAGATTCTTGCTGCAGATTCTGTGGCTGGTACTCCCTCACTCCACACTTATTCTGGTGTAGCAGAGTTCTCTTGCTGTCACCTCAAGTTGTTGCTGGTCATCTCTGGGCTGGGCTGGGCTGGGCTGTGCTGCACTGTGGCCTTGGCTTTTTTGCAAGCCCTGGTCCTGGTGAAACACACCTTTCCTGTGGAACTTCTACGTTATCTTGGACTGGGAAAATGTATCACTCAGTCTTTCTGTGGGTTCTACCCCTCTAAATTTTGGCTAGAGTCATAATTTGTTTGGGGGGGGAAAGGAATTCCCAGGAAATGCTGCCTTCATACCACCATCTTTGCTCTGCCCCAACAACATTTATTTATTTATTTATTTATTTATTTATTTTTTAGGATCAGCACATGATTTATTATGATCCATTTAGGGAAAGTTACCATACCCCAAAAAAGCAAAATAAATACCATTTTTTAAAAACTCTCAAATATTTATACTGTTCTGTCCAGTTTACTAAAATGTTTATATATAAAATAACTGGAATATTTCTTTGAAAGTGTCATTTTCCCTTCATGTGGCTTGGATATCTTGAAAGACAATACTGGAAAAATGATTATGCCCTGGTTTTTTTCTGCTAACCTCTTGCAAATAAACATTTTTTTTAAAAGATCATTTCAAAGACTTGACAGTTAAGCAAAGTTCACATAATTTATACATTTTACAATGCATTAGATTCAAATCTGCAGTTTAGAATATTAGCAGACAAAAAATATTTACATAAACAATTATAAAGGGCATATTTCTGAACCTAGTTAAGTAATGAAAATCTATACCAGTAAATGTTGGTTAACACCCCCCCCCCATCAAACTTCCATTAATGAATTGTCTCAATTGCAAACTTTGTTGATAACTACTATCTAGGAAGTTCAAATTGTCAAGAATTCATGTTCTCTTCAGGTACCACTGTTAATGTTAATTCCAATAGAGGTTCCAGTTGTGCCAGGAGTTTGCTTGAAGTCCTCTTACTTTCATTAGTTACTATCACCAGCATTTTGTAAATAAAATCTTTAGTCTTTATGGTGCAACTCCTAGTTCTAATAGTTTCATTTTTGACCTTTTGAGTTTATAAAATTCCATATAAAAAGAAAATCCATTTAATTTTCAGGTAAGTCTATAAAATTTGTTTATCTTCTTTTTAGACACTTTTATTGGAGTAGAGATCTTTTAAAGTTTTTAATTCTTCTATTAAAGTTTTATTTTGATTTTCCAAGACCGCCACTCAATTTCCCAGACACTTAACATATTCTTTTTTTCTTTCTATGGCATTCTCGAGCAGCTTCTCTATTTTTCATGAATCTTATTTCTCTTTTCATCTGAGATCATCTGTTTTGGTTGTCTGAGATGTTATAGTGACTGGAGATGTCATAACTACAGTCTGTGGAAGGTTAGTATTTGCTGGTGTAGAGTACGAATCTGATAAGTCTGCATATCTCCTGATACAGTCTGTATAACCACTCGGTTGCTAGGGACAAGTATCTGCTGTCCATCAGATGTCTGTGCATACTGAAGAATTGTTGTTCCTTGTTGAGTATTGCCTGCATTTGTCATTGTTAATGCTTGCAGCCCCTGAACTCCATCTGTTCTTGGACCGGCCAGCTGTAAATGTTCCATTTGAGGCAATCGCAATGTATTGTCCAGTGCTAGTCTGGTAGATAGGAGTTGGGACAGACATAGATGTGACTGTTGAAACTCCAGGGTTTTCTCCCTCTCCCTTCCTATCTCTGGTGTCTTCTGAAGAAAGATCATTCAATATTTTTTTATAAGATCCCCCGAGTTTTCTGTGAAGAGCCTATGCTGTCAGATGAATCCTGAGAATCTTCACTATCTGTCTGTACTTGTGGGGGATGGATTACTGAAGACGACTGAGCAGTCTGGATGACCCCCTGACTTTGTACTTGTTCTCCAGGAAGATGTACAACTGTCATTGGTGCAGCTCCTCTTAGTGACATCTGTTGAGCAATGTGAGAGATATGAGCACCCTGTACTGTTGTACCTGGTTGTGGTGCTGTCTCTGAACTGTTACTTTTGTGGGAATCTTCCATAATCAACTGTAATCTCTACTACAAGGGGAAGCTGGAGTTGCAGACTGCTTGAACTTGGGAATCCTGAAATGCAATTGGGCTAAACTCATCCTGACTGAAGTCTGCCTCAGCGCGGTGAGAACCTGAGGCCACTCCCGCGTCAGCGCTCGGCTTCCCGGGGCGGGAACGTCCCCTCCGCCGAGAATCGAGCCCCGAGGCCGGCTGTCTCCCGCCCGCCGCCCGCTCACCCGCACGGAGGCCGGGCCGGCTCGGAGCTGGGCGCCGCCGCCGCGCTAAGCCCCGGCACTCAACGTCTCCAGCGCGGCGGCATAGTCCGAGGCTGGGGGAGCCGGGAGGAACAACATTTATTTTTAATGAATGTAAATAGGGCTTTGGTACATGCTCAGATCACCTAAGATGATCTAATGTAGGAAATGCCAAGTATCTTCTTCTGGAAGATATTCTCCATTTGCCTACCTGGTAGCCTCTTTCCATTGCCCACATGCTAAGACCTGAGTAGTCTATTTGAAGATTAAGGTGATTTTTAAATTTCTCTGAAAGAGGCATAGTCATTCTCTATAACTAGTATTCAGGGGTGAAAGTCTCATTCACCCACAGCAAAGGCACCACGCAATAAACTGAATCTTCCCTTTCCCCTTAGACTCTGGATCAAGAAAGAGCTCGGTGATTTTGTCCTTGAGTCTCTTTTTTCAATTCCAAATGAAGGGAATAGTGTCCCAGATCTGAAGTTCAAATCACAAGAATCTTGAATCTCAAATTCTAGACTAAAAGTAGGGTGGAGCTGCAGCAGAGAAGGAAAAGCTCAGGGAAGCCTACTGGAACATCTCAGAGTTGAAGCTACCCTGTTGTATCTACCTATCTCTTAATAACTGCTAATGATAGTTAGCATTGTACTAAGTACTTTGCAAATCTCATTTCATTTGATCCTATCACCTTGTAAAATAAACATTCATGTTATCCCCTGTTGATATAGTCAAGGAAACTAAGGCACACAGGAGTTAAGGGATTTGCCCTGAGTCACATATCTGATAAGTGTCTGAGACTGGATTAGAATTTTAAGTATTCCTGAATTTAGTTCATAGTCCATATCACTACCTAGCCGCCTTGCTATTTTCTCCAGGGACTAGGAGAAGTTCCAAGAAAAAGTCTACTCCTCCCCAAGATCTATTTCCCAGTGTCAGTCTATGGAATAGAAATTGTAAAACATATTTTACTTGTTTCTTTGCCTAATGTTTCTTGCAAGCTAATTTTTTGCTTCAACCATAAAGGCATCAGAGGTGAGCAAGAGATAAACATAAACACAAATTACTGCAGAGATCAAACCTCTGCCTAAATTGGGGTGGGGAACATTTGGACGGCTGCAGTATAAGGCCCCAATCTGGTGCTGCCATGGCAACTGTAGGCAGGACTCAAAATTCAATAAATCTAGGAGCTTTTTAGGGGTGAATTAATTAATTGTTTGACCAAATATAGCAGGTAAATGATGTCATAAACATCCAAAAGGCCCTTGGCAGAAAACATTTTCCTCACTCAGCTTAAATATTAGGGATTTTCCTATTTTAGGAATATAAACTTCATAAGTCAGCTGTGGACTTGAGGGAGTATTTTATTTCCCCAGGTTAAAACATGAACTAATTGTTGTTAATAAGTTGTTGATGATTACATGATCAGAGACAAAGGAGGGAGGAGAGGGTAGTAAGGAATTCTGCAGGTTAATGGTGCCATCCTCAATGACACATAACCATCAGTGTTACATTGGGATAATGGATAAAGGGAAATACTTGTATAGAGTGAAAAGGGGAAGAATGGGAAGTGAGAAAAGAAGAGAGCACAGACAGGATAGAAAGAACACTAAAAACACTGAAGGGACATCATTGGGACAAAAGGGAAGAATCTAGGTAGAGAGAGGGACATGTTAGATGGATAATAGGAGAAGGGAGATTGAGATGGGAGAAAGAAAGGAGAACATGATAGAGAAAGAAAGAAAAATAAGGAAAGACTGAAAGATGAGGAAAGGAGGAGAGAGAGAGCCAGAGAATGAAGTGAATATAGGGAAAAAGAGGTAATACTGGAGAAGACAGAGGACCCTGGGAGAAGTAGGGGAATATTAAGTACATAGGAAGACTATGAGGGCATGGAGTATTAAGAGGGGGAGAAAGGGCAGAGATTGAAGGGGAAAGGGGAAAGATTGAAAGGTGAGCAGTCAGGTGACTCAGTGGATAGAGTACCAGTCCTAGACTCGGAAGGACCTGAGTTCAAGTAGGGGAGACATCTTTGCTTTAAACTTACTTTTGTGGAATTGTTTTTTTTTTTTTTTGGCAAGGCAATGGGGTTAAGTAACTTGCCCAAGATCACCTGTCAACTCTTTCCCCTTCTCCTGAATGCTCCCCCTCTTAATATTGCATGTCCTCATGGTCTTCTTGACTATGTACCTAATATTTTCCTACTTCCCCAAGCCAATTATAAAATGACTGAGGTTGGATTTGAACTCAGGTCCTCCTGACTCCAGGTCTGGTGCTTTATCTACTGCACCACCTAGTTTCCCCTGGAATTGCTTTTAATGTTCCTCCATTGTATGTTATATTGCCTTTGGTTTAAGGAAGATTTTTTTTATTATTTTAAAGAAAAATTCTGCTATTCCAGTTCTTTTGGAGTTTTTTTAAAATGCTACATCATATTCATAGATTTCCTGATGGGTACAAGTCTCACATATCAAATTTAAAGCCAGTTTTGACACAGTGAATACTTTTTTGAATGTCTTGTTAGATAATATTTTATTAGGTATGTTCATTATGAAAAATTATACTTATGTTCACAGCATTGTTTTAAAGATTCACAATCTATTATTTTTTGCTTTTATACAATAGTTTATTATTACCTTTCAATTTTCATGGAATTTTGTAGTTTTAAAATCATGTTATTTTTTATTTCATTCTTTTTTATTGCATTAAGGTCTTAAATATGGTGTATGCAATTCCAATCCTTTTTTAATTTGAAAGAATGTTTATTCTCTATTCCTCCATTTTTATTTTCAACACATATTAATATGTGAATTCTTTATTATTAATTCATTTGATTTGTCGTCTTCTGATAATGATATGTTGGGGTTCCATAACCCTATTCCTTTTTTGATTATTCTTGTATTTTGATTTATATTTCTTTTAGATACTTAACTAATTCTTTGGTGTATATGGATAAAATTATTACATATGCTATTTATTTTTTCATCATTTTCTTAATTGAATTTTACTCTTTCAGCATCAGATGCTTCAAATGACACTCCTTTCTTTTTTAACTTGTAATTAATTGTTTTATGAGGCAATTTTTATCTGTCTTTTTTGCATTGAATGTATTTTCTGCATCTTATATTTTGATAGGTTTGCTTTATTATCAACATATTCTAATAACTCTTAGCACTGTGCCTCATATTGAAGTTGAGGACTAACTCTAGAAGGAGTTTCTCCCAACATTTGGGAGAAAAGGAAGATGTTGCAAAGAGAAAGGAGTATAGGAATGACAGAACAGGGGAGAAACATGAGTATCACCCAAGGTTGTGTGCAGACTCCTCTCTTTCTACATTCTCTTCCTTGGTGATTTTCATAGGTTTCTATGAAATTTATTTTCACCTCCCCAAACCTCCCAGATGTATAAATCTGGATTTAGTATCTCTTGAATTCCAGTTCCACATTCTTAGCTGTCTGTTGGATATCTTCACTTTTGCCATCATTTCAAATTCAACCTGTAAAAATTTTTCTCTTGGTATCTCATCTACTTCTCAAAATAATCTTTTTTTGATCCTATCTCTCTAGAGTCTCCAAAACCTCTTTGAAAGAACCATCCTTTCTTTCTTCCTTAGAATCCCCATCTTCTTATTCAACCTTCAGTGATTTCATTGCTGTACTCTAATAATTCTCTGTAAAGTCTTTTCTTACTTAAACCTTAACTGAAAAATCCAATGGTCTTTCATCAGTCCTCACTCTCTTTAACCTCTCTGCAGCAGAACACTATTATCATTTTCTTCTCCAGGCTGCTTTCTCCTCCCTCAGATTTCATGGCAATGCTCTCTTCTCCCCCTACCAATTTGACCCCTTTTTGTATCTTTTTTTGACAATTGATCAATCTGCTTCAATCCACCTGCCATGGGTGTCTTCTACAATGATCCTGGGTGCCCTCCTCTCTCTCTCTCTATTCTCTCTTGATGATGTATTTCATCTGCTATTTATCCAGCCCCAAGTCTATCCCTGGAATGACAGTCTCACCTTTCTAAAAGACTTCTGGATATTTTACCTGAATCTCTCACTAAGTACCTCAATGTTAACATGTTCTAAAACTTGACCCATCATTTTCTCACCTAAACCTCTCCTTCAAATTTCCCTATTTCAGTTCTTCCAGACCTTCCTTACATTTTACTCCCTTTTTTTGCAGTCCATGGTCAAGTCAAACCTATCTTCTTGCTTTTCTTCACACACAACATTCATCTCTGTGTCCAAGAACCATCTTCTGTGTGAGACTTTTCTAGTGCTTCCCCTCCCCTCCTGAAGTTATTATAGTGGGAGAAATTAGGGCTGAACTAGTACACTTTACATGTTTCCTTTACCATGTGTTCTGTCTCAAACTCCTCAATATAATTCCCAATAACATGGAATACATTTTGTGCCTAATCAATGTGGTTCACTGCAAGGATCTATAATAGGATTAACTTCAAGGGAAGTTTAGCTAATCCAGCAGATCAAAGAGGTTTCCTGATTACCCCTGCCTGGTATTTCTTTATTATACTTAATATTATTATTATATTACCTAGTACTTACTTATTATTAGATATTTATTTATCTATTCTATATGTTATTTGTTTCAATAGAATATAAGCTCCTTGAGATCAGGGATAATTCCATGCAACCCTAGAGTTATTCTTGGTTCTTCTTTCTGACCCTGTCTTTTTCTATATCTGCATTCCTTTCTGTCTCTTTCTCTCTGTTCTTTGTCTACATCTCTCCTCCCTTTTTTTTTTACTCTGTCTCTCTGGTATTCTGTCTCTCTTTCCCTTTCTCTCTGTCTCTGTGTCTATCACATTACCCATGCCCAATCAGTTGCCAAGTCTCATTGATCTACTTCCACAGTATCTTCCTCATATGGTCCTCTCTTTCCATAAGCACTGGGTCAGCATTCTAGTTTAGATGTCCATTATCTCTCATCTGCATTATTATAATAGCCTTCTAAGTGACCTTCCTCTCTCCAGCCTCTCCACCTCTCCAATGAATCCTTTACATTGCTACCTGGCTAATATTTTCAGTTGCATATATGTAAATAAATCCTCACTGACCCCTTCCCTGTATGATCTTCCAAATAAGATCTTGCCATTGAACCTGACTTTGTCATTTGAAGCCCATTCCCATTTGGCTCCAACTGACCTTAATTCTAATGCCCTCTCTCTGCTGATTGTTTCCAATTTATCCTGTATATAGTTAATACATATGTTTCATGTTGCCTAACCAATTGAGCTCCTGGGGTCTGTCTTTTGCCTTTCTTTGGATCTCCAGGGTCTCCCTTCACTTTCTCACAAGCTGCACCACTTCCCCACCCTATCTTCTTGTTCTGTTATACTCTATGCCTTCACTTACACTGTCTTCCAGACTCAGAATGAACTCGACTCATCTGACTATTGAAATTCCTTCCTCTTCCTTCAAAGCCTCATTATATGCCACCTGCTCCAGGAAGCCTCCCCTGGCCTCCCCATCTTTGGTGAAAGTCTCCTTCCTCAGATTTCATACAGTTCTTTGTCTGAACCCCTCCTTGGCTCCCATGCCAGTCTCCCTTATTTCATACTCATTTGCATACATTTTTGAAAACAAGAATTGTTGTTTTTATTTTTTGAGTTCACATCACAGAGCCTTGCTTAATAAACATTTCTTGAATTAAATTGAGAAGAGATACTGGGGATGGATGGAAACACCAGAGATAGGGGGAAAAACTTAAAGGAGAAGAGGAATGATGGAATGAGACAGGATGTCTGGGGTGAATGGAATATTAAAGAAAGAAGAGACACTGGAGAAGGGGAGGGGAAACTTTGGAGATATAAGAGTGGAAATATCTAGGAGAAGTCAAGTAGTTAATGAATCATCTTGGAGTGAATCTCTAGAAAAGTAGTTAATGAATCCTCTTGCAGTGAGCCTCTAGAAAAGTAGCCCAGGAGTCATTCCTTGGTCACAAGCTGCTAATTATTTTTATCAACAATTTGGATGGTGCACTGATGCAATGGAGGAGGTAGCTAATATGCTGAAATGTAGAACTGGACTCTAAGAAGATCTCAGCAGCTCAGAAGGATGGGCAGATGAAGATGATTCCGCTACTCCAGAAGATCCATCCATTCATTCAGACCAGGACTCCCTCTATGGATGCAGGTTACAATCATCCCTCAGTAGATGGTTTCTTTCATCAGTGTCCATGACTAACATTTGTAACCTGATGGTCATCCTTTCAATACCCAAATGCCACATTCTGATAGACAAGTGTTCAGATATTAGGCTTGTATTTTCTAGCTTGAAACAGTCCACCAGAGCTTATATTCCACTGACATAGCCTTCAAGGTTCCACAGTGCATAACACAACAAAAAACTGAAGGAAATCTTTAGTAAAATAAAATATGATATTTAATAGGGATAAATGTAAAGTACCACATGGGTTGAGAAAGAAATATCAGCTGTACAAGTACAGGTTGGGGAGGTATTGATGAATGAATGAATGGATGGATGGATGAGTGAATGAATGAATACTTTGTACAGAAATTTTAATGCACTAAGCTCATGTCACTGAAAAAAACTACTAAGGAAATACCTGACTTTAGTATAGAACTACTTTCAGAACAAGCTATTTTTTGGGGCAGAGAATGCTCCCACAAGATAAAATATTGCAACTCTTCTGTAACATATTGGATAGTAATAGTATTTAAGATTTTTTGTGGGGACGGCTAGGTGGCACAGGAGTACCTGAGTTCAAATCTGGCCTCAGATATTTAATAATTACCTACCTGTGTGGCCTTGGGCAAGCCACTTAATCCCATTGCCTCGCAAAAAAAAAACCCCTAAAACCAAAAAAAAAAAAAAGAAAGCAAGAAAACAAAGTCTACCATTCATTTAAAAAAAAAAGATTTTTAGGGGCGGCTAGATGCTGCAGTGAATAGAGCACCAGTCTTGGAGTCAGGAGTACCTGGGTTCAAATCCAATCTCAGACACTTAATAATTACCTAGCCGTGTTGCCTTGGGCAAGGCACTTAACCCCAATGCCTTGAAAAATCTAAAAAAAAAAAAGATTTTTTGTGAACAAAACATTCATCACACCCTATCATCTACTTGGTGGTACCTTTTCCACACTCTACCAAATCAGGTCCTCTAGACACTTGTCCATTTATTTGCTGGGCCTATCCGGGAAGCCTTCCTAGCTTGGTAGAAACTGAGAGAACTTGTACTGTCCTCCTAACAACCTTTGAGAGTTTGTGGATGCCTTGACATCATGAAAAAGTACCTGGGGTTAACCTGGAGGGAGGACTGCAGTTTTATGCTGACTTCTTTGAAGACTGTTATCCAGAGCATAAGACTACCACTCTGCTGAGGTCCCCCATCTAATACAAGGGATTGAGGGTTGATCAAGACCCCAGGGGTTATCTAGTTTAATTCCTTCATTTTATAGAAATGAAGGCCCAAGAGGGAAATGGCTTATCCAGTGTCATACAGTTAAGACACAACAGAGTTAGGATTTGAACCCAGGTCCTTTGTCCTCCAAATCATAGAATCCTGTTCACTGTTGTATTTAATTCTGGGGTCATCTTTTGTAAAGGAAATCAACAAATTGGGTTAGGTCCCGAGGAGGGATTTAGGATGATAAAAAGACTGGAGACTGTCATAGGAGAATCAACTGAAGAAATTGAGCTTGGAGATAGGGAAGATTTAGGAGGGACGTGAGAGTCATCTCTTATGTATGAGATTAACTAAGACTTGCTCCACTTGAACATTTTTAGAGGAAGTAGGAAGAAAGCAGGGTCATCATTGAGGGAACATTTCCATCCATTGAATCTGTCCCAACAAGCTGAGCTATCCCAAAGTGGAATGTGCTGACTCAGAAGGAGCTGGGGTCCTCATTCCTGGAGATCTTTAAGTGGAGGTGGATGGTCTCTTCTGGGAATAATGGAGAGAAGATTCCTGTTCAGGTAGATAGCCTCCTGAAGCTTGCGCCATTTCCAAGACTCAAGGAACACTGAGGAGAGAGGACTAAATGAGGGATACAGGGGACAATGAGGTAACTCTAGGAAGACAGTTAGGGGTCATTGGAGATAAGGAACATTAGCCAGGGTTTTTTTTTTTTAGGTTTTTGCAAGGCAAATTGGGTTAAGTGGCTTGCCCAAGGCCATACAGCTAGGTAATTATTAAGTGTCTGAGACCGGATTTGAACCCAGGTACTCCTGACTCCAAGGCCGGTGCTTTATCCACTATGCCACCTAGCTGCCCCAGCCAGGATTTTAAGTATAGACTGGATGGTTACTTGTTAGGGATGGCATTCCTGTTCAGGTATAGGTTGAATTAGTTGATTTCAGACTTTCTCTTCCAACTCTAAGACTCCGTGATCCTGTTATTCTGGGAGAAGTAATATGGGGAGGAAGAGGGAGGAAGTCTGGAGGTCACTCAGAGAGAATGACTCATAACAGAGACATAGGTCTCAGAAACATGGAAGTGATTGATTGTTGGTATGGAAGCCACAAAGCTCTATGAATGATTGGTTCCTGACCAATTCAAACACAGGCTCATCCAACCTCAGGCAAAGATGTTCTTGGAGTTCATGATTTCTTTTGTCAGATTGGCCTCACCATCCAACATCCACTAGCATCAAAGGCTAAACAATTGAAGAGAAATATTAGGTATGGAGAAGAGAAATGTAGGGGAAATCTGAGAGGAGTGGGAGAAGAGAAGAGAAAAGAAAAAAGGAGAAAGAGAAGATGGAGAGCTGGAACCCTAAGGATCATTTCTCTGTTTTGAACCATGACCACAGGAAAGATTTCTGTAGGTACAAGGTGAGGATTTCATGGAATTGAGACCTACAAAGTAGTTAAGAGATCTAGTCCAATCTATTTATTTGATAAATAAGGATTCTGAGTTCCAGATAGGGAAAGGGACTTACCTAGGGTCACACAGACTGGAACTCAGCAAATCCAATGCTTCTTTTCACTATTCCTATTTTGACCCTTTTCTTTAGGTCTCTATCACATCTCGGAGAGTTGAGGTTTCCCTTCCCAGACACTGTCTTCACAGCACAAAAGTAACAGGAGAATTTAGAATTGAAAGGCCCATGAAGGTACAAAATGAAAGCTTGGTGAGGGAAAGAGATCATCCCAAGGTCACACAATGAGAAGATTTCAGAGAAAAGACTCAATATCCATTTGTATACATGCATGTGCTATACCAGATCTCAGGTTGGCGCGCACACGCGCGCACGCGCGCATGTGTATGTGTGTGTGTGTGTGCATGTAGCTGGAAAAACATGAAGCTGAGCAGAGAAAGAATCTAGGGTCATAAAGGATGATTAGACTTGGAAGTGGGAGGAACCTAAGAGATTCCAGCTTTTGGAGACTGAGAGAAATCAACGCATCCTGGATAAAGATTGAATGTTAGTGACTGAGTCAGGATTCAAATCCAGATCCTATGATCCCCAAGTCCATTGTCCTTTTCACTATACTCATAAACATTAGGAACAACACTGCTAGGGGTCACTTCTCATCTTTGGCTTCCTCAGTCATTTTCTTTCCTGGAGGGGTTATTTTCTATAACATCGGAATAAAGTACTCTGCTATTTTCAATGCCAGAGTATGAGCTAGACCAAAGACAACCAGAGGTCTCTTGTCTACTGGATAGAGGTTTCCTTCCCTAACCCAGATGCCCTTACCTGGTCTTCTTGGCTCCACAGACCTGCTATTCCAGGCACTGGGGCCATCAGTAGTTCTTGCCTCCATTGTTGACCCTCTTGTCCTTTAAGATCACATAGGGCAGCCCCACAGTCCATTCATCCAGAGGCCAGTAGTGAATTTCCATACAGTTATCCTGCCTCTCATACCGGCCTTCCAGAAAAACTAAGACACTTACTATATATGGGACCATAAAGCTGATAAAGATGTGCCTAGAGAAAAGGTAAAAAGAAGTGAGGGCATTCCCAAATTTTTATGAATTCAACCCCTTCTTGAAGACTCTCCATCCCATAGGACTTCTTCCAAACTGCCATAATTCCAGACACTCTGAATTTCTCCTGGTACTCCTGAAATCTTACAAAACACCTTTCTCCCAGCCACTCTAGTAGGCTCCTTCCCTACCCATTCCTAGAGACTCTTCCATATTTGAAACTTCTCAGATTGCTGAGATCTCATAAGGGACTCCCCTATTCCCGACCCTAGTCCCAGTTTGACCCTCACCAAAAGCTGTGCAAATAGGTGAAATTGAGCTGTTGCCAGAAGGTGCAGAACAGCCGGTCACATATCCAGATGGACAAAGCCAAGGACCACCACATCACACATATCTTGATCAGATGATTCACTTGGGTGTGTTTCCTGGAGACCATATGGAGATCAGGCTAAATAGTACCCATTCCTAGAATGTAGCCTCCCCCAACCAGAGGTAAAGGAAGGAGTAGGGTGGGGGGAGGACTCACAGTGGGAGAGGACAGAAGTCCTATATGCAGGAGGATGACTGCCTTGGGAGCAGGTGTCAACATCTAAAGATCTGCATGTTTCTCTATCACTGAAGGGGGTTGGGGAGAGGGGCATATGTGTGTCTGTTTGTCTATCCCCTACAGATGAAGGGGTTAGATGAAATGACCTCTTGGACCATTCCAATTTAAAATCCTTTATTCCTGTCAGTGCACTGATGAGGTCTTTGTATAGGTTAGTGTATTGACAAGGTGGGGGAATTTCTGGGGTTGGGGTCTCAGAGCACATAGTTGCGGCCCCTTCCTTCCTTCCCTTCTTCTTTCTTCCCTCCTTCTTGTGCATCCTCCACTCATCAACTGGCTAGACCAGGTCTTACTCACTTTTTGTACTCTAGTCTCACGAAGTAGCAAATATGTACAGCAACACAGTTGAGTGCGTAGGCATTGATAGTTGGCTTTAGGAAGGCCAGGAAGGTGACCAAGATTGAGATGATCAGGATCATGTAAGTGAAGTAGGACCTGCAACCCAGAGGAGGAAAGATGAGGTCAGTCAGGGCAGAGGGCAACGACCCAAGCCGGCCACCTCCTTTTATACCTGTCATTCTTCAAGAAAGCAGGAAAGTAGCAGCGGGGAAACCAGAGACAATAGCATGTTGCCAGCAGCCAGAGGATGGCCAGCTCATCCAGCATCTGTCCCATGAAACTCAGGGTCATGTGGAAGTACACAGAGAATAGACCTAAAGCCAACAAGATTCAGAGGTCTGGACTCAAGCCACTTTTTGGTCCTCAGAGAAGTGTTTCTTGATTCCCATTCTTTTCCCCTACTAGGACAGAATTTATAATTCCTTTTCATTGGGAGAGTGGTGAGGTGGAATGTTTCCAGACTTGCCAGGTTCATAATATTGATAGGACCATGGGACTTAGAGCTTATCACTGAAAGGGACTTTAGAAATCTGAACTCATTTTACAAAGTAGGAACCTGAAGTCCAGAAAAAGGAAAAGCCTCCAAGGCAACAAATGGCAAAATAGGGATTTGACTATAGATCTTTTACTCAAATTATAAGTTTATTTTCATGACTAATAACCAAGTATCACCTGCCTGGGTTCTAGCAATCCAAAAGCTAGAGAAACACTGACTCTGACCCCAGATCCAGGGAAACTCTGATTTATGGGGAACTAAGAGTCAGAGTGATATGGATTGGGGATCTCAGGGTCAGGGATATACTCACCATGGGAGCCCAGGATAAAGGAGATGCTGACCAGAGGATCCCAGAGCCAGGCAGATACTAATCAGGACTAGAAAGATGATAGCTAGGGGCCTCTATGTTGGGAAAATGTTAAGAAGAAGCTCCTGGGACCGGGGAGACACTGATCAGAAGATCCTACAACCAGGGAAATGGTCAGAATGGGGTGGAACTAACATACCTACTAACATGAAGAGGACCCAAGGCAGCTGTACGATGAGAGAGCATTTCTGGGCATAAGGATGCATAAGGTACATCATGATAGGTCCAATGATGAAGAAGGTGACATTGCTGATCTGTGAAATAATAACCATAATCAAGGTTAGGTTGGGAGGCCCAGTCCCAAAATCCTTCCACTCTCCTATCTCTCAAAACAGAAATCTGGCTATCGAACTGTTAGTTATGTCCCAAATCATCAGTTTCAAATGCATTTCTCAATCTATTAACATTCCCTTCTTTCTTGCTTTCAGAATTTGGCAACAGTTTCTGAACCTTGTTACCACATTAAATACTAGTTAACTTGAATGGGAAATTAAATAAGGAATCTGTGTGTGTGTGTGTGTGTGTGTGTGTTGGTTGGAAGATAATTCAGGTTAACAGTCTTGTAAAAATACTTGGGTAGATTCATGCCTGTGTTTAATGAATACTTCTCACAAGAAAAAAAGTTGTTATACAACTTCCCAGGATAATGCAACAAGTATGTGAAAGATGAGACTTGAACCCAGATTTTCTTATTCCTGAAACTAACTCTCTCTATATATTAAACAAAGTAGCTTAAATAATTAACATTTAAAGTATACCTTAGGGCAGACAGTGAATGTCCTGGAGTCAGGAAAGCTCATCTTCCTGAGTTCAAATTTGACCTTAGACACTTCCTATTTGTATAATCACAGATTGGGCAAATCACTTAACCCTCATCTATAAAATGAACAGGAGAAGGAAATAGCAAACCACCCATCTTTCTTTGCCAAGAAAACCCAAATGAGGTCACAAAGAGTTGGACTTGACTGAAACAACTGACAAATAACCAGAACCGAGAGGGTAATTAACCTATCTTCTGTAATACTCATAGTGTCTAAGACAAGATTTAAACTCAGTTTTTCCTTGCTCCAAGATGGACATTCTATCCACTGAGACACCTAGCTGACACATGGACATGAACTAAAACAGATTGCTTGTATTTTTATAATGTCAATGGTGGAATAACTTCATTTTGATATTCTCCCCACAGTATCCAAGGTACTATGTAAAGATGTGCAAATGGTACTCAAAGAGACCCAAGATGAGATTGGGAAGAACAATTGGAATTTATCAGATTCATTCAGAAGACATTTGTATTGGAGGAAATAGGACTTCAAAGTCATGCAAGGACTGAATTTCACAATTATCTCAAAGAAGGAGAGAATTTGAAATACCAGAAAAAGATCACAGACAACAGATATTTTCATGCAGAAAAAAAGGTGATGCAGAGGACTGTAACTATCAATTCATATGCCTACCTTTTCATCTCTAGGAAATCTTTCTGAGGATGATCTATAAAGGCATCAAGGATATCTTTGATGAAAACATGAGAATGAACCAGATGAGACAAGTTTTTGCAGATGACTTTCTACAACAGACTGCAACTAACCAAGAAGTGTATCTTTTATTTTATTTTTATGAATTATCAGAAAGCATTTGAACTGGTGGCATAAAACAGAGTTTTAAAAGTCTTGGGGTGGCCAGGTGGCACAGTGGGGGTGGCTAGGTGGTGCAGTGGATAAAGTACTGGCCCTGGAGTCAGGAGTACCTGGGTTCAAATCCGGTCTCAGACACTTAATAATTACCTAGCTGTGTGACCTTGGGCAAGCCACTTAACCCCATTTGCCTTGCAAAAAAAAAAAAAAAGGTCTTCAGGCAAACTCTCTTCCATGATTACATTGAAATCAAATGGGAATTTTATGGGAAAGAGAAATCATATTCCCTGCCTCTTGGTGGAGGACTATTGTGTTGGAGATGTAAGTGATTCATGTTTTCTGACATGGATGATTGTGTAAATTTTTTTGTTTGATCACATTTATATATCACAAGAAAGGGAATTTTAATTTTGGGGGGAAGATCAATTATAGGAAGAGAGAGAAAGTAGTGATGGTGATGACTAAACAAAAGAAAGAAATAAAAGAAATCAAACATTAAAATATATATATATGAAACAAAGAGAGCATTAGGACACAGATCATGGAAAGGCCCTGACAATGGACAATGAACTGGGACTAGATTGAATAGAAAGAGATCAGGTTGGATGGGAATGGCTGAGTATTTTTAGTGATCTCAAGGGGCTTGTTGCCACAAAAACTCCTCTCTTTAAACTGTGATACTCTTCTGGTAATGCCACATTTCCACAAGCAGTAGAATCCCATGGTCTCAGAAGAATCATATTTACATCTTTTCCAAAGGGCAATTAAGCCCTTTAATGGGTTTAAGCAGGTTTACAAAGAAGATTGAGAATACATTCTATATATATTATATATATATATATATATATATATATATGTTCATATGTATGTGATCAAACTCTGAAGAAAAGCTGAGAAAGCATATCTTTTTTCTTCTTTTTTTGAAAAGGTCTATGGGTATAGAACATTGCATATACTGTCAAATTTGGTCATTGTGTGGGTTGCTTTTACTATAACTTGTTTTCTTTAGAGGATAGGAAAGAGTGAGTGAGTTAAAAGACAGGTGTATTTGAAATGCAAAAACAATAAAATATTAATTTAAATCAAATAGTTAAATTATATGCTTTTCTGTGGCCAGAAAAAGAGGTGGGTTGCTTATTTAGTGAGAACAAGAGATAATAGATGAAGGGGTGGCTAGGTGTCATAGTGGATAGAGCACCGGCCCTGGAATCAGGAGTACCTGAATTCAAATCCAACCTCAGACACTTAATAATTACCTAGCTCTGTGGCCTTGGGCAAGCCACTTAACCCCATTTGCCTTGCAAAAAAAAAAAAACCTAAAAAAAAGAATTAATAGGAAAATGCAGATTAAGAATCTCATACAAATGAGAAGTGGACAAGAATGCATCTTGATGAGATGTAGAAGGGTTGTAATCTACATTAGTAGAAGAATCAGAGACATCCATGAATCCCAGATCTGCCAGAATAATAAGTGCTAGGTTCTTTTTTTAAAAAGGATTTTTAGGGGCAGCTAGGTGGTGCAGTGGATAGAGCACTGACCTTAGAGTCAGAAGTACCTCGGTTCAAATCCAGCCTCAGATACTTAATAATTACCTGGTTGTGTAATTTATTTTAAGGCAATGGGGTTAAGTGGCTTACCCAAGGTCACACAGCTGGGCAATTATTAAGTGTCTGAGGCTGGATTTTAACTCAGGTCCTCCTGACTCCAGGGCCGGTGCTCTATCCACTGTGCTACCGAGTTATCCCAAGTGCTAGGTTCTTAGTCATCTCCAAAACTGCTCTGGTTCTAAATACTAAAGTTCTACTCTCTCTCTGAGATTCTTTCCAGCTATGAGATTCCTACTTTCATGGTTAGGAGTGAGAATGAGATTCTGTGCCTATTCTTACCAGCCATGGGCACATGCCAGCCCCAGCAGCATGCCAGGAAGCAAAGAGCTTCTCCTACAAGAATAGCTGGTATTTGAGCCACTGAGAAACAAGAGAAAGAGAGCAGCAGACCCATCAGCAGCCCTGGGATCTCAGATCTATGATACTATCAGCTTTCACTGGGCCAGGTCCTAAGCCAGCCTCCAGAGTCTCAGATCTAGGTCAGGGATTGGCCATACTCTGATGCTCAAACTGAAGTGGTTTATTTCTTAAGACTGGCATTTAGGGTCCTTTGTTACCATAGCCCCCAATTCTTCTCTCACCCAGTCCTTCCTTACTCTAGGTTTAGACATGCCTCCCTCCCCATCTTTTCTCAGGTTCTGCCCCCCCCCCCTGTAGAGCACACCTCTATCCTTACTAATATATAGGATCATAAGATTTAGTGCTGGAAGGGAACTTAAAGACTATCAAAGTACTTCATTTTACAAATAGATAAACTAAGACCCAGAAAGGAGAAATGACTTGACCAAATGACTTGTCACACTGTTAATAAATTCAACATTGGGATTTGAATCTATGTTCTTTACCTCAATCCTTTCTATTAAGCCAAGCTTAATAAGAGTTGAAAGAGATATCAAGTCAGTGAAGTCAAACTTATATGTAATGCAGAATCTCTTCCACAGTCTCCTGGAGAAGGCAATCTGTCCAGGATCTTTCAGTGAGAGGGAAGTCCAGTCCACTGTGAGATAGTTCTAATTGTTTTTGGTTTTGAGGGGGTTTTTTTTGGTGGCTACAGAGGATATCACCAGTTTTTCAAGTCCTTCCCCCTTCAGGAAGGCTTTTCTGAACTTCCTGGACATATATTTATTTCTCTCTTTGGGTTCTTTCTGAGTCCGGTCCCTGGCCACTAGTCTAAGAAATGTGTGTGTGTTTGGTCTCCAGGTTACTGAGGATGGAGAGTACAGTTGGCTTCATGTTATCCTTTCCCACTCCCAGCTCATACTATCACCAAGCTCTGTCATGTCATCTGGAAGGTTGAGGACAAGGGAAGAACTGAAAGTGAAAGGAGAGAGGAGAGGAGAGACAGCAAGAGGTCACAGAGGAGAGTTAATGATTAACTGTTCACCTCCTCTCAAGCTATAACCCTATTGAAATAATGAAAAAGAATATTTTGTCCTCACTTTACAGAAAAGGAAAATGAGGTCTAAAGAGGAAGTGATGTGTCCAAGATCGGGCCTTAGAATCAAGACTCAAATCCAAGTTTCCTGACATCCAGCCAGCCCTAAAGTATCTCTGCCATACAACCTCCAGGGTTGAAAAGGACTGAGGTAAGAGGCTTCAGGTTTTAGAAGCTTCCCCAAAGATTAGAGATGATGATGATAATAATAATAATAATAATAATAATAATAATAATAATAATAATAATACAAAGTTCTAAGGACATCCCTATACACTGCCAATGGATAGAAATGGTTTTGCTAGCTCTAGGTGTACTTAACAGAGGTCTATGGGTAAGCACTAGGCCTAAGAAATTATCATTTATCCTGGCCCAAAAGACTGGAAAAGAAATTTCTCCAGATAGAACTGAACCTTTCTGGGAATGGTTGACTTAACTCCCCCATATCTCAACCCCCTAATGTCCATTGATCTCAACAACCCTCATCCAACCCTATTTCTCTCTTTTGGGATCCATATGTCTCATATAATATTGGAACCAGTAGGGAGAAACAGATTCAATGATCTCTAAGGGCTCTTCAAATGGTCCTTAAAAAAATTATATTTTGTGATTTTATGAATCCAGGTTTAGAGAGAGGAGGAGACATGTCCAAAGTCACATAGCCAATAAATGGAAGAGCTAGGATTAGAACCAAGGCTTCCTCAAGTCATTCTAGTTTTTTTCCCTATATACTACTCCTCCCTCCCCCAGCTCAGACCTACCCTTACACTCAATTCCCTCCCTGGTGCCTGTTATACCGAAGTACCCAAGAAACCCAGGTCAGATTAGGACATTCTAATCTGTCTTACTCAGAAATAGTCGTAGGACACCAGTTTCTAAATAGATGGCATCCTAAACTACCTTGTATACCCCAGGCTCCCTCACCTGCTCTACCATCAGAATGGTTTGCCATCCCCAGCCTCACCGTGTTGTAGAACTCAGCCACCAGTTCTGAATGCTGGAAGTTGATTTCACACCAATCCACTTCGGAGCTCTGATAGGAGAATATGTTGTCCATGGCTCTGCTGGGTTGCCTTTGGCCATGGAGGCAGAAGCAGGTGAGTCTCTTACAAGTGAGTAGTTAGGGAGGAACCCATTGGGAGGGATCAAGGGAGGCGGCAAGGATGGAAACTGGGCTTGACAGACATTAAGAAGAAAAACCTGATCTTCTGGCTCCCTTCTGATCATACCAATATCTCAGAACCTAGCAGCTCCAGGACTATAGAATCTTACTATGGGTCCAGTCAGGAATCAGGAGCAGGGAGTCACATTAGCAGCAAAGAGACTAGGTGGAAGGGGAGGAATCCCTAGGGGGAAAGACTCTGCAGATAAGCGTCAGAAAATGTGAGGTTTTATTAGTTTCTAATCCAATCACTCTTCATTTTATAGAGAAGGAAATTAAAGCCCAGGGAAGTGACTTACTCTCCATGGTCTTTATTTTCTATATGTTTTATATGTACTTGTCTGTGTTGGTGTTATTTCTCCCCAGGTTTTGTTTCTACATCTCCAGTGTCTGGCACACAATAGTCATCAAATACATGCTTTTTGAGACAGCACTCAAAACAAACCAACAAATCCCAAAATAAACACTGCAAAATAATACTGTCCAAGTCTGGATGCAAGGAAGATAGGAGAATGCACCTCCCTCCCTTCTCTGAAAAGGTACTTTGGGTGTGTAAAACTGTATATAATATCAGATTTGATCATGTGCTTGTTTTGCTGAGCTGTTTCTTTATTCTTTGTTATAAGGGATAACTTTTTATAGGAGGATGAGATCTGGAGAGGGGAAAAGTCTGAAGAAAGTGAATGAATTAGCTAAGAACACAGAGGTAGTAAGTAACAGATTAAGGATTCAAACTCAAGTCTCTCTGACTTAAAATTCAATTCTCCTTCCAGGAGAGATCCAATCCTTGATTAGTAATCTCACAACTGGGGGTGGCTAGGTGGCACAGTGTATAGAGCACCGACCGTGGAGTCAGGAGTACCTGAGTTCAAATCCAGCCTCAGACACTTAACAATTACCTAGCTGTGTGGCCTTGGGCAAGCCACTTGACCCCATTGCTTTGCAAAAAAACCCTAAAAAATAAAAAATAAACATAAAAAATAATAATCCCACAACTGGCTGATTGTCATGGACCGGTTCTTCTACAATCCCTCTTCTCTGTTCTTCCTTCCCCAACATTCTCCATCCTTAAAGAATAAACAATGTCCTTGCCTGGGAACCCTCCCCAGGAATGTAACCTTAATTGGAAAATTCATGGCTGTTTCTGAACTTAAAAAGTTCTTTGGGGGTTTATGTATTAGACTTTTTGAGATCCTTCAGTATATCAAAATCCTAAGATACTTTGCAATTCTAGGCACATAGAATTTTGAGTTGGACAGAATCCTAGAAGTCATTTCCCCTACTGCCTTCATTTTACTGAGGAAATGACTTGGGCTCAAAGAGTTTACCTAGAGTGACCAAGTGTTATATGGAAAGAAGGCCCTCTTCCCCTCCCAGTTCCAAATGTCCCTTGAAGGAAGAAGAAGTTACTTCTCCCCCTTTTCCACAGTACTGCTGAGTGACCCCTGCCAGGTCAAACTCCCAACTTGAAGAGGACAAACAAAACCTCACCATATGGTTTAGCCTTAGAGGTCAGCACTGCTTGGGGGACTTCGTTATGAGTGCCATTCTTTTCTTTTCTTTTTTTCTTTTTTCTTTTTTTTAGGTTTTTTTGAAAGGCAAATGGGGTTAAGTGGCTTGCCCAAGGCCACACAATATTAAGTGTCTGAGACCGGATTTGAACCCAGGTATTCCTGACTCCAAGGCCGGTGCTTTATCCACTACGCCACCTAGCTGCCCTGTGCCATTCTTTTCAATCTCTAATTTATGAATTCTTGATAATCTCAAATTTAGCATGGGGATCTCCAAGCACTTATAGCACTTCTAGAAGGGGAGATTTCAAAGATCCTTTCATGCATTTAAGGGTACTGAAGAGGACTTCTTTTAATTTCAGGAAATTTCTCTGCAAAATGATCCTGTGGGGCTGGATAATTTCCAGGATCCCTCTCAGTTGTATATCCTATGATTTTAAGCCATCAGGACGGGATCTTAGAATCACTGTGGGATCTCAAAGTATTTAATGTTCTAAAGATCTGAGAGTTCTTTCTAGGGCTGTTATGAGCACAGCACAAGATACTCTATCTGCCTGGCAGAGAGAAAGGTATAGATGGGAGATTTCTTCACTTGCCCCAGGTCCCAACTATTTGTCAATCTGCTTGGTAAGTTATTTCTCCTGGTGGATAAGGAGCCCCACCCTGAATGTGATAGGAGCAGAGGAAGGCATCCCCTAATTCCTCTATTTCAGTGGGTGTTTTCCCATTGATCTGCCAACCTCTATTGTTCCATTCCTCTAGTCCCTTCCTCCAAAGCCCAACTTTACCCACCCTGAGACTTGGGGCTGGCAAGCTTCATCCTTTGCTGAAAGAGGAGCTGAGGGTTTTTGTAAGGCACTGTGGGGCAGTAGGAAGAGAATTGTCGATAGGTTCATGAGGGCTGGCTAGTAAGTCCTGGCTCTGTCATTTTCCTCTGGGACCTGATCAAACCACTTTTCTCTGGAGATCAACTTTCCTTCTTTGGAAAATGAGGAAAGTTGGACAAAATGAAGTAGTAGTAAGATATAATAGAAAAGAGTTGGAATTGACACTGAAAGATCTGAATTCAAGTAGTAACTCTTTAAATGACTAGTTCTGTGACCTTTGAAGTCTTTTCTCCACTCTAGGCTTGAAGTTGGCCATTTGCAAAATGATTTGGCCATGGTTTCTAAGGCACATCCAGCTCTGACACAATGAGATTCTTTGGTGCTTTTGGCAAGGAGCTAGACTTTGAGATTAAGAAGATATCCTTCTGTACCACCACCCTCCTGAATTTCTACCCTGAACCCCTTCTAGGGTTAACTTTATGTGTGTGTGTGGGGGGGGCTTCTCAACCTGTCTCTCCTCCAGAAGATGGGGTTTTGACCTACTGGGAGCTGGGGCTCTGACCTAGTAGGTGTTGGACCTGCCTGAATAAATCACCCAAGCCAACAGCATTAGGGAGGAACAGGGAGAGGAACCTCCTTCCTTCAAAGAAGAGGTAAGAGATGTAATGCTGGAAGGAGAGGAAGACTTTGAGACTGACCTCTTTCTCTTACTTGAACACTTGGCACCATTGTCAGAATTTCAGTGTCTTTAAAAAAAAACAGTTTTATCCTAAGGACCTCTAACCTCCTTTGTCTATGAATAATTCTCCTGGGTCAATGCTTGAAGATTCAGGCAGGAAAGCAATAGAAGGAGGATAAAGGGCAGGCAACCTCAGGTTATAAGAAAAGCAGAAAAGGTAGAAATATGCTGGAATAAAAGTTATGGAATGAAGTACATATTCTTAGACATGGTGAATGTATGGGTTTGTTTTATTTGCTTATCCTTTCTTATTATTAGGGAGTATTCTATTGAGAGGTAGAGAGGAGAGGAAAAGTACTGAGGAAGAAGGAAGGAAGGAAGGAAGGAAGGAAGGAAGGAAGGAAGGAAGGAAGGAAGGAAGGAAGGAAAGGAAAGGAAAAGAGCAATGAGAGGAAAAGAAGAGAGAGAAAGAAGGAAGAAGGAAGAGAAGAAAGATGTAGACATCTGCTTGTGTTGAACTCTCTGATTTCCTAAACTCTGAACTCTGATCAAAACAACTTGCCTGTCCTTTGTCAGAGCTTCTCTGGAAAGTGATCTCTTGCCTATCTGAACCTCTGGCAGCTACCAAGGTAAAAAGATTTTTGACTTGAGAATCATAAAACCAGATTCTATTTCTGGTTCTGTTGCTTAACTCGTAAAACTTTGGGTAACATTCCTTCCTTTCTCTGGGCATCAATTTCCTCACTTGTATTGGGGAGGGAGCAGACCAGATGACCTCTAAGGTCTTTTCCAGGTCTGATAAATGTTCTGAGTTCCCTTCCAGCTCTAGCATTCTCTGATTCCATAGTTCTGTGATTATTTAGTTTTATATACTATAATTTGATTTTCATGCATTTTAATCAATCAAGAAGCATTTGCCATGTGTCAACCACTATGCTGAACACTAGGGATGCAAAAAAGGAGTCCAGAAGGTGAGAAGAGAAAAACCCTGACCCTACAAAGCTATATTCTAATCAGGAAAACAATTTAGAAATAATTAGGTATGCAATAAGACATTAACAAAGTAGGTGAAAGTTATTCTCAATATAACAGCTCAGAGGACAAAGAAGAAACTCTATGAATCCTAAAGGAATCCAGGGAAACTAAAGGGTAGGAATGAGGGGTAGTATATTCTAGGGGTCATGTGTGAATTCTGTGTAGCTCAGTGAGCTATATGAAAGAACGTATTTGAGAAAACTAATAGGCTAGAAAGATCTTTAAAGATCTGGAGTTCAGTAAACAAAGCTATTTTGTGGAAATCATGTCATGATCCTTTCTAATTAAATTAGAATAATAGAATCCCTGAATGGCATCTGATCTTACCCATACTAATTAGGAAACCCTAACAAGTGGTCATTTGGCTTCCTCTTAGAGATCTTCATTGATGAAAGTCATTACTTTTCCATTCCATTCTTTTTTTTTGGCAAGGCAATGGGGTTAAGTGACTTGACCAAGGCCACACAGCTAGGTATTATTAAGTGTCTGAGGCCAGATTTCAACTCAGGTACTCCTGACTCCAGGATGGGTGCTTTATCCACTGCACCAACCTAGCCACCCCTCCATTCCATTCTTAAAACAGCATTCATCATTAGAAAAATTCTGCTGCATCATTTTCCTAGAACTTATTCTAATTCTTCCCTTCACAGTTATCAGGGATGATGGGGAAGGTTATTTTTGCCCTTTGGGCCTTCTAGGATAGTGTTCACAGATTTGAAGACAACCACTGGGTCTTCCTTAAGTCTTCTTCAGTCTAAGCCTTGCTTGGACCAATCCTTGTATGACCATCCTAGTTTGTCCCTTTCAAAATATTCTCCAGGCTGTCAATGCCCTTCTTCAAATGTGGCACCTGAACTGAACATCATATATCAGATATGACTCGAATAAAGCACAGTGCAGCAGGAATCGATTTCCTCTATTGTTCTGGACATTCCATTTCTTAGTTTGGTCCAAGAATGCATTAGCTTCTATAGCAATCATACATCATGCTGAGTTATCAATCATTTGTGAAACACTTAGGGTCTTTTCCCCAGGACCTGTATCACAGTTCTTATCCCTTCCTACTCTTACATGATTTCTTTTTTGTTATTTTTAATTTTTTTTTACATTTCTACACCAAATGAAGGACTGCATTTTCCCCTAGAATGAAGGAGAAACAAAAATTAAATTTCATTTGTTAGACTTGGTCCATTGTCCAGGCTTATTGAGATTTTTTTTTAATTCCAATTTTGCCTTCCAACATGTTAGCTATCCTCTCAGGTTTCAGGACCTCTTGAAATTTTATATGCTTGTCTTCTATGCTTTCATTCAAGTCATTAAAAAAAAAAGATTATCAAAAGACCAAAGACTGATTCCACTAGAGATCCCCTTCCTAGTTTGACATGAATTCATTATGACTACTCTATGAATAAGGTCACTCAATCAGTTCCAAATGGTGCTATTACTACTTGTGATTGCTATGCATGGTGATGATGACCTTGATCATTTGATTGGGGTCACATATGATTTTACAATAGTACAATAAAAAATGAGAGCAGGATACTTTCAGAAAAATCTGGAAACACATGAACTGATGCAAAGTGAAGTGAACAAAACCAGGAAAACACTATACACAGTAAAATTGTGCAATGATAAACTGTGGGGGCAGCTAGGTGGTGCAGTAGATAGAGCACCAGCCCTGGAGTCAGGAGTACCTGAATTCAAATCTGGTCTCAGACACTTAATAATTACCTAGCTGTGTGGCCTCGGGCAAGCCATTTAACCCCATTGCCTTGCAAAAAAAATAATACAGAAATGATCTGCATGACTGCAGTAACCTATTATGAAACTGCTTTCCTTCTCAATAAGGGTGAGGGGGAAGAGAGAATTTGGAATTCTAAATTTTAAAAAGCAAAGATTGAAAATTGTTGTTATATGTAATTGGGGAAAATGAAATATTAAATGATGTGTTTGCAGTTGAAATTCAAGGGATCTATCACTATAGAGTCTGGCACTATGTACAAATCTGGATACCTCTAGGAAATGATAGGGAAAATTATTTTTTTCTGGGTGATGGAAAGAAGACTATATAACAGTATGGAAAAAATATGTTCTTGAACATAAATTTGAACATAGGAAAGGAAGGAGGGAAGCAAGGAAGCAAAGGAAGGACAAAATGGAGGAGAGAAAAGGAAGGAGAGAGGGAGAAAGGAAAGATTAAATACTTATTATGTGCTTATCATTGTACTAAGTACTTTATAATTATTATCCTCTTTGATTCTCACAACAACCCTGGGAGGTAGGTACCATTATTAACTCCATTGTACAGTTGAGGAAAGAGAAGCAGACAAAGTTAAGAACCTTGCCCAGGATCACATAGCTAGTCTTAGACTGAATTTGAACTTAGGACTTCCTAATTCAAGGTTCAGTACTCTAGCTACTGAACCATTTAGCCATCTTTTGTAACAAAAGGCCTTCTCTATGAACTAAGTGTTAGTATAGCTCTGTACTATGAAACAATAGGTAGAGTACAACTTCTAGGTACAACTTAAATTTAGTTTGTAGCATAGAGACAATGAAAACAGTCTTAAGTTGAGAGGGAGAGGAAAGACTTGACTGGATGCTTGAAGTCCAGGAAATTATGATGAATTGGTTTTAATTATATCCAAGAAGCCTGAGGAACTGGCCCATGGTTCCGGTTAGCCCAAAAGGGATTTTGAAACAATAGAAATGTACATTAACAATGCCGGAAAGTTCTCTTCTGATCTTCTATTGTAGATCTGTAGAGATAAGTAGATAAGTGACTCCTTTTCTCCCTTATAACAAAACCTTGAAATATATTTATAATCTTCAATTCATGGTAGAGAAAGGAGGAGTGTAGAACTAGTGTGTCAAGGAATCCCAAATCCTTAAAACTTAGAACACAGACCAGCAAAGACAGTAGGAACCTTAGAACATAGAATGTCAGAACAGAGAGAGTCCTTAGAATACAGAATGTCGGAGTTGGGAAGGACCTTAGAACACAGAATATCAGAGCTGGGAAGGGACCTTAGAACACAGAACTGTTAAAGCTGGGAGGTTCTTCAGGGACCATCAGCATATAATCCTATCCCACTTCTAACACTATTTTGTTCCACCTCCATTTTATAGATGAAGAAATCAAGACACAAAGAAGGAAAGATGTTTTCAAGGTCATATAGCAAGTTGGTGACAGAGTTAGGAAAAGAACTCAGCTCTCCTGAAATTTTTCTCCTATACTAGTCAAGGGAGGTTATGAATAACTAAGACTAGTTTTTTCCCTTAGGTTTTTTACCTACTACTAGGGTGTGTGTTAATGGGAGACTCTTGAGAAAAGGAAGAGGCAGCCAACATATAGGGTGAAGAACACTAGACTCAGAATCCCAGTCTTTCTTATTTGTGCAAACTTGGTAGAAGCTAATAATTTATATAGGTATACATATGTAATAATCTCATATATTGAGTCACAATATCCCCATGAAGTAAGTAAAATTGGAAATTGCCATTCTATTTTATAGATGAAACTGGGACCTTAGAGTTGTGACTGGGCTAGTCAGAGAGATAAGTTTCAGAGGTAAGATTCTGTTTCTAACTCCAAAGCTAGCATTTTATCTAGCAGATATGTCATGCTTCCTTATACAATCTTGACAACTCAGGACCAGTTTCTTCTGTAAAATAAGTAGACTAGATCAAGTAACTTTAGGTCTTCATGGTCTAGGAGTGGGAGGGGCCTCTTGAATATAATTAAGACCAACTCACTGGGTACTAAAATCTCCTTGTCTTTCTGGGCTAGTTGGTAAGATTCCTTCCTTGGATTTCTCATTCTCTCCTGTAACCTTCGTAATGTTGATGCCAGTCCTGGAGAGAAGAAATGGAAACCATTATCCCTTTCATAGGTGAGGATACTGAAGCTCACAAAAGGGAATAGAAAGAGAGAGCGCAGAAATGGGACTATGATCTAGGTGCCTCTAGCTCTCAACCTGGATCCTCAAAAGATGAGAGCTGAAACCTAGAGAGTTCTGGCAGAATGGACAACCCCAGTGACTACTCACCATTGGTACGTCATAGGGAGTGTGGCCCTGCAAACTTCTCTCTAGGTCTTGCTGAGTGGATTGAGAAGCAGAGGTGCAGATATGATTTGGAGATGGGAGTCAAGTCCCTTCTTTTTGTCCCACAAAATTAGTGATATTACCTACCTCCTATCCCTAGCCATTCAAGGAGACAATGGAGCCCCAGAAGGGGTTATGTGCTGATAGTTATGACATGTGGCCCATTGTGCTGCTTACTCTGAAGGAACAGGCTTACTGCATTTATCAACAACAACAACAATAATAACAATTAAAAAAAAGAGCAGGACAAGGGAGGAAAGAAATAGGAAAAATGTCCCTGCATTTGGTCATCTCTATATATTTATATTTTCATGGGTAATTAATTGGTTCAGGTGTCTGAGTGTGCGCATTATATTTATCTGTGAGCCGGTAAGGAGGGTAAAATGGAGGCTTATTCATCTTTGTGTCCCCCTCTTTGTGGCCTCTCCTCCAGTTCCTCCCATAGAACTCTCTACATGGAGGAGAAAAGTTTGTTAAATGCTTGTAGATGAATGAAAGAAAATTTAAAAAGTGATGAATGTTGAGAAGGGAGATATAGGGAACAGGAAGGAGAGGAGGAAAGGGAAAGAAGGAAGAAGAAAGGAGGACAAAGAGAAGGAAGGAAGGGAGGAAAAAAGGATGGAAATTAATAGAGCAAAGGGGAGAAGGACAGGAGCAGAAAGAAGGCCTTGAGATAGGGAGGAGAAGGTAATGTCACATCAGATGCCAGTGACCTCTAGTCTCTAAGATCTAGACTTGTGGTTGTGGGAGAACTTGCTGGTCCTGTGTGTCCACCTTGTTTGCAATCTCCTTGGCTGAGTGACAGCTATGTTTAGTCATTCTGGAATCTGGGGCAGCCTGTCACAGCTTCACTTGCCTGGGATATTAAACCTTATCTAGTCCATTCTAAAAACTGGACTAGGAAGGTGAGTAGGAGAAAAAAAAACAGACTCTCAGTTTGTTTGGAAGATAAGACTTAGACCCTTGGCCCAGAAGAATCACCAGACTGTGTACACTCAACCCTAAAAAGGCAGACCAAACAGGCAGGGTGGGACTGCTCACAAAAAAGGAAGAATTTCTCCAAAACACTAGGTAGAGGGAAAGAGGTTAGAGAAAAGGTTTCTTGATGAAGGGAAGACTAGAATTTGACCTTGAAAGATGGGGAAGACAGTGAAAAGGAGGGCATTGAAGATACAGGAGGCATTGCCACTATAATAGCACCTGCCACCTCTCTGCACCAAAGTATACTGCCTCCATAATTGTTTCAACCATGGGGGCAACTGGAGGATGAAAGACAAAAGAAGCCCCTAGAAGAGGGAGCATGACCAGAGCAGATAAATAGCTAGCTACATGGGGAAGAGACTATCATCATTGCCTTGGTGAGAACTGGAGACACTCTCTGTTTCATGATCTGGTTCTCATATGGAATCTAGAAGTAACACTCTTCATTTCTTTAAGGAGTCTGTTGACCTTCTCTTTTTGCCAGATGTTCCCAGAAACTATCCAATTTCTTGACTATGTGTTCATTTTATACAGATGAGTCATCAGGGAAAAAGAAATAAAAGCTGTAAGCTGAAGGTTTAGATCATTCTGGGACAGAACCATGGAGGAGATTCTCTTTATGGTTCCTGGCGTCTCTACCAGAACAGAGCTCCAGGTAAAGTAAAAAGATTTTTATTGATAGCCTCTTATTAAATTCAATATACTCAGAAATCAAAATGCATATGAAATTCATTCATTCATTCTGAGAATTTTGGGATCCTCTTGGGCAACAATGAAAAAACAATGTTCTAGAAAGAGAAAGCTTGGTAAGTGGAAGTAGGAGGCTTTTCCTAGAAGCATGATAGTCTTTTCCACTGTAGGTAGATCAGGCTTTAAGAGCTCAAGGATCAGAGGTGAGGCTGGTGACTAAAAGGAAAAAGGTGACCTATATAGGGACCCTTGAAGGGAGTATAAGTCTATCCACCCACATGTATTTAGGGGTCAGAGAAAGGGAGGAACATGTTTTACTCTTCATCCCCCAAAAACAAAATTTAAAAACCCTTCTATACATAACCCTCCCCACCCAACACAGACATATTTACCTCAAAAGGTATAATCACAACTATACAAACTTCCTCCCCCAATATGTAGGAGGCATAATCCTTCTCTTCCCCCTGTGTGCCAACCCAATCTCTGGTGAGAGGAAAGGTATTAACTTCATATCTTAGCTCAGTTCCTCAGTTCCAAAGTCTAAGATTCCATTCCAACCTCCCCATCCCCTTGAGTCCTAGGCATTCTGGTTTCTTAAGGCTTTCATACTGGTTTGACTGACTGCACCATCTTTTTTTTTTTAGATTTTTCAAGGCAATGGGGTTAAGTGGCTTGCCCAAGGCCACACAGCTAGGTAATTATCAAGTGTCTGAGGTCAGATTTGAACCCAGGTATTCCTGACTCCAAGGCCGGTGCTCTATTCACTGTGCCACCTAGCCACCCCTGACTGCACCATCTTGCCAGTAATCCTGGCTCCAATGTCTCCTTGAACTAACTTCTGGTACCTGAAGTTAGGGAGGAGAAACAACAGAACAGAAACAGACACCTTGTTTGCAAACAAATTTTCAGGATTCAGAGTAAAGGAGGGAGAGCAAGGGAAGGAAAGTTCTCTCTCATCTATTCAGTTCATGGAGACCTTGTTATGTGTGAACCGTGATCTTTACCTTCCAGATGCCACAAATTGAGATGTTGAAAATGTAACAGAAGATCAGTGGGCAAAGATATCAAAAAGGTTGTCTTGCCAGGCAGTTGATTAAAGGGGGTTACCCCTACCCACATGGTAGGAAGTGAAGTTAGGGAAAATGGGTATGTTCAAAGGCTCTTTGAGATGATCTTTGGGCATGTCTAGAGAAGTTCAGGTTACACAGTTTACATTATTTGAAATTTGCCATCCCAGGAAAATAGGCAGAGTAATAAATAAAAGGTTTTTTTCACAGTCCTCATTCCAAATTCCAACCATTTTTCTATGGTCTCTTAAGTGGCATAATCAATGTTCTTTCATTAGCTTCCAGTGTCATACCATCAAGTTTCAAATATCATGGCAAACCCATATGAATAGATGAAAATCATGATATTCTCAAAGTACAAAGTTTTATGGACTCACAAAACAAGAAAAATTTCACAAAGTTCCCCAAATAAGCCAACAACATAAGCAATTTATGACGCTTACTAAATATATTTGCTTCACTTTCACCTTATAGTATCTTTTCATTCCTCAAGTAAAAGAAAGAACCAAGACAAAGAAAACTAGTTCCCAACTTAAACAGCAAATGGGGTTAAGTGGCTTGCCCAAGGCCACACAGCTAGGTAATTATGAAGTGTCTGAGACTGGATTTGAACCCAAGTACTCCTGACTCCAGGGCCCATGCTTTATCCACTGTGCCACCTAGCCACCCCCACACTAATCTTTCTAAGCTACATAAAGCTCTCCCCACAGGGATATGCAAACTTGGTTTTGCCCCTTTCTCATATGGAGGAAACTTCTAGATGGAAAGTTTTCCAATGAGTCTTTCAGTTCATTAAGGTCATACAGCTGGTATCTGCCAATACAACGCATGTTAAAATTATCTTGGTGTCCTTCTAGCATATTTGATCCCCATAGAGGTCTAGGCAATTTCCTCTGAGCACTCTCAAATCTGATCTGGTAGATGGCCTAGGCTTGCTAAAATCTTTCTTAGATGCTGTGGCTCATTTCTGTATCCCTGAGATCTCCATATCTGAATACTAAACATATAAACACGTTTTTAAAAAAGGCTGAGAATTAAGGTCAAGAACAAGTCCTACAATGGGTGGGAAATGATGAAGCCGGCTGCCAGATCCCAAGATGAGGGAGGCTGAAGGGGTGAAGGTCAAAAAGGTTGTAAACCTGAGTAGATAGAAAGATTATGGTAATTTCAAAAGAGATAAGGAACTTCAGAAGAATAGGTTTGAGGAAAAAGACAATGAATTCTATTTGGGGGATTTCCAGTTAGAAATGGTTTGAGGCTATTCAGTTAAAAATCTCTAATAGGCATTTGGTGATTCAGGACTAAAGCTCAGGAGAAGGGAGCAGGGCTGCAAATGGAGATCTGAGATTCATTTGTTTATATATATATATGTATATATATATACATATATATATACATATATATGATATAGATATAGATATATAGATATATAGATATATATGCTATTTAAAACCATGGGAGCTAAGGGGATCATCAAGAAAGAGTGTAGAGAAACAAGAAGAGAGAGGGTCTAGAACAGAACCTTGAGGTATAAGGGAGGAGGAAAATCAAGAGGAAATAACATCATGCAAATCCAGAGAAAAGAGACATTAACCAGGAGGAAAGAGTGGTCAATAGAATCAGTGCTATGGAGATATTCAGAAGAAAAAGAATACAGAAAGGGTCATCAGATCTCACAATAAAATGATCATTGGTAACTTTGGAGAGAGCAGTTTCAGTGGAGTGATGAGATTACAAAGGATAGAAGAATGAGTAAAGTGTAGGAAATGAAAGTAGCAACTTTTTCTAAAAGTTTAGGAAAGGGAAGATAGAGATAGGATAACAGTTTGAAATAAGGATAGGGTTAAGTAAGAGGTTTTTTTTTTTTTTAAAGATAGGGAAGATATGGGAACCCAAAAGGCAAAGTACAGGAAGCCACTCAACTAAATTGTCTCAACATTCCCCTCCAAACAAATTTAAATAATTCCTCAATTCAAATTCTTTCGTGACAGAGTTAACAAAAAAGGTCTAGAGTGAGACACCTTTTTAGCCTAAGACAATGTAAGGTTACTAGAAGAGGTCTGTGACACCACTGTGGGAACCAGGTATATAGAACATGCAGTATCAACAACAGTATCCCGACTAGGAGGCAGCTGCACCATCAGCTTCAGGAGGTCTAGGACCAGAGATGCTAAGGGGGTTAGACAACTGTTCAGAGAGATTACAGGGGACTGTGTGCAACACCCTGTATTCTGTTGCCTATACACAGTCCCAAGTTTCTATTCAAGGGTAAAGAAGGGTCCTAGTGTTTGCAACTGCAGGAGAGGAGGGGCTCTAGTCACAGTTCCAGGGTCAAAATTAGTACAGCACTTGTGGTTACAGAAGAACAAATTCCCTTTTTTGGAAAAAAAACAGATCATAGGTCAGGGGAGCAAGTGACCACACCTCTCCTTGGATCATACCACTTTGAAAGCAATGAAAACTTACAGATCCCCAGAACTAGCTTTGAAAACAGCAGGGCAAACAACCTGAAGTTTGGGAAATGCCCTTTCCACCCCCAAAGCAGAGTTTAGCTTTAACATAAAATTAAAGAAATAGTCTGGGGAAATGAGCAAAGAACAACAACAACAAAAAAAGAACCTGACCATAAAAATCTATTATGATAACAAGGAAGATCAAGACAGCTGGAGCAGAATCTACTTTTGCTTTAGTTGAAGGGAAAAAAAAAACCAAACCAACCTCTGAGAGTACCAAAAAAGTTACAGAGGCTAAGAATGTTCCACCACAGGCTGGGGACAAATAGTCTATGTGATCATTTAGGGTGGATTCTCTAAATTTGCATATCTGTCATCTCTTTTGAACTACTTCGATTCTTCTTTTCATGAAGCACAGCACTTTCTCTGATCCTGTGACAGTGTCTCCCATGTTGCACAATCATATCCAAAATTCTTGGTTTTTTGGGGTTTTTTTTGGTTTATTTTTAGGATTTTTGCAAGGCAAATGGGGTTAAGTGGCTTGCCCAAGGCCACACAGCTAGGTAATTATTAAGTGTCTGAGACCGGATTTGAACCCAGGTACTCCTAACTCCAAGACCGGTGCTTTATCCACTGCGCCACCTAGCCGCCCCTATATCCAAAATTCTTAAGAGAGAGACCTTGAGAATGTCCTTGTATCAGTTTTTCTTACCCCACTGTGAGCACTTGCCCTGGATGAGTTCTTCATAAAATAATCTTTTTGGCAAGAGTATGTTTGGTATTTGAACAATGTGGCCAGTCCATCAAAGATGCACTCTCTATAGTAACATTTGAATACTTGGCAGCTTAGCTTAAGAAAAGACCTTAGTGTCTGGTATCTTATCCTTCCAGGTGATCTTCATAATCTTACTAAGACAATTCAAAGGGAAGTGATTCAGTTTCCCGTTATAGCACTGGTAGACTGTCCAGGTTTCACAGACATATAACAATGAGGTCAATACTGTGGCTCTGTAGACCTTCATTTTGGTAATCTGTTTAATATCTCTACTCTCTCATACTTTCCCTCTGAGCCTCCCAAACACTGAGCTAGCTCTGACAATTCTTGGGTCAACCACATTATCAATGTGTACATCCCTGGAAAGTATACTTTCAAGGTATGTTAACTTATCCAAGCGATCAAAATCGCTCCATTTGCTGCAATTGATGGTTCCACATATGGATGGCTGATGGAGCACCTGTATTTTGGGTGTTAAAATTAGCCAAAATTAGCACAAGCTGCAGTAAATCGACTCATACTTTTGTTGAAAATATTTTGCATGATTTCACATGTATTATTGATATAACATTTTTGACCTTCTTTATGGTTGGGGAAAGAGTGGGAAGGAAAGAATTCAGAACCCAAATTGAATATTTTTTAAAAAGTATATTTTTAAATATTACAGGGAAGACTTGAATACATATGTAAGGCAACAAAAAAAACCCCAATAAATATAGGAAGAAATTTAAAAAGTAGAGAGGCAGAGAGGGAATGATTATGGGAACAATATCTTGCAAAGAGACTAGAAGGAAAGATTTAGTCATGAGTAGTGATGTTGATCTTTGTGAGGTTAAAGTCTATCTCTTTATCAAAGACTGGAGTTGTTTTGTTAGTCCTTTGTTCTCAAAGAGGACCATGACTTTAGGGAGGTGATGCCATTGCCTGCAAGTCAAATGAATTTAAGTGAAGAAGGACTGTGCAAAGTCACCAGTCTCACTTTTTCTCCTGAAGTCATCTGAGTTCGGTGGCCAGTTGGAGTAAAAGAATAAAAGAAGAAAGAAGGGGTTTGACATATAGAGAAATAGGACTGTGAATAGTTCTTAGTTGAGATGATGGAAAAAGAAAGTAATGGTTTGGAAGGCTTGAAATGGGAAGCTTAAATAGCTGCCATGATAAGGCATATAATAAAGAATCAATTAGGAAGTAGATGGCACAGTTTGGATTGGATAGCATAAATTTTAATTAAGCAGTCAGCATTGTTAAGTGATTTTTTCTGAGTGATTTAATAAATTTAAATTAATATATTTAGGGCGGCTAGGTGGCACAGTGGATAGAGCACTGGCCCTGGAGTCAGGAGTACCTGGGTTCAAATCTGTTCTCAGACACTTAATTACCTAGCTGTGTGGCCTTGGGGAAGCCACTTAACCCCATTTGCCTTGCAAAAAAAAATAATAAATTAATATATTTAATCAATTTAACTCTAACCAATTCATTGATTAATTTAACTAAGCAATGGTTCTTGTCCTTCATTATTGAAGAAGACCAAATTGACGTTACTATGTTTGAAAAAAATTATTGTACAGAACTCTCACTGATGAGGGCACACCATGCTGGGCCAGTGTCTCCCAAGTTGTACAGTCAATTCTAAAGTTCTTCAATGAGACCTTCAGGGTGTCTTAATATTGCTTCTTATGGCCCCCTTGGGAGCGCTTGCCCTGTGTGAGTTCTCCATAAAATAATTTTTTGGACAAGCATACATCTGACATTCTAACAACATGCCCAGACCATTGTAGTTGCCCTCTCTGTAGTAATGTTAGAATGCTAGGCAGAACCAATCAATAAACATTTGCTAAGCACCTAAGACAGTCTCTGCCCTCTCGGAGTTTACAATGATACAAGGGAAAAACATATAAACATATATAGAGAGTAAAAAATATACCCAGAGAAAACTATATACGGGATGAATAGAAAATAAGTAGCAGAGAGAAGGCATTAGAATTAAGAGAGGTTGGGAAAGACTTACTATAAATGGTGGGATTTTAGTTTGGTCTTAAAGGAAACCAGAGAAATCAGTGGGCAGAATTAAGGAGAGTGAGCTTTCCAGGCATAGGGAAATGCTTTGGAGAGATTATTTAACAGTATATGAGTAGATGTGAAGAAGGTAGATGATGGAAGTAATCCAATTTGGGGATTCATAAAAGCACGATAAACAATAAAATAAGGGGATAAGGGACCTTTAAAGGACATTATAGCACTGCAATGGTTAATCATTTAGTCATTATGGAGAATGAGAAAAGTCAAGTGAGAGCAAAGGGGATAGTTTGGAGAAAGCACTGAAGAGGTGGAGGGAGTGGAGCTCTAGGTGAAGTGAAAGAACAGGTTTCAAGAGGTGTGAAACATAAGATGCAATAATGGTAGAAAGCCATGATCAGATTAGAATTTCAGAATTCTTGACCTTTGAAGTAGAAGCATTTGTGGGTGCTTGTGAGATCAAGAGTGTGATTAAATTCATATTTAGTTCAGACTAATTAGAAAAGTAGGTTATAGAAATTGAATTGAGGGGGCAGCTAGGTGGCATAGTGGATAAAGCATCGGCCCTGGAGTCAGGAGTACCTGGGTTCAAATCCGGTCTCAGACACTTAATAATTACCTAGCTCTGTGGCCTTGGGCAAGTCACTTAACCCTGTTTTGCCTTACAAAAAAAAACCTAAAAAAAAGAAATTGAGGTGATGAAGGCTAAGGAGGTTATGAAGAAATTCAGCAATTTGTTGAAGAAATGAAATAAAAAAAAAGAAAGCAAAGAAATTCAACAATTATGTTGAAGAAATGAAATAAAAGAAAACAAAGACCGAGCATCTTAAGTCCTTAGCCATTCTACCAAACCAATTCCCTTTGTGGTTGTTGAGTCATTCATGTCTGACTCTTCATGACCTCATGGACCAAAGCACACCTTCTATCCCCCACTTTTTTCTAAAATCTGTCAAAGCTCATATTCATTATTTCCATGATATCATTTACCAATCCATCTCATCTTCTGCCATCCCCTTCTCCTTTTAATCTTTCCCAAAACCAAAGATCTCTTCCAATGAGTCCTGTATTCTCATTGTGACATTCCAGTAAATAGTCTGAGTTAATTTAAGTATTGACTGACTTGATCTCCTTGCTGTTCAATGGACTCTCAAAAATCTCCAGCACCTCATTTCAAAAGAACCAACACTAATACTCAGCTCTCACAGTCAAATATCACTCTTGGAAAAAACAGAGCATTACATATGTGTCAACAATGCGATGTCTCTGCTTTTTAGTATGCTATCCAGATTCGCCATAGCTTTCCTTCCAAGGAGCAAGCATCTTTTAATTTCATAGCTGCAGTTACCATCAGTAGTGATCTTTGATTCCCAAAACAGAACACCTGACACTGCATCCACATCATCTCCCTCTGTTTGGCAGGAAGTGATGGGACCATTTGCCATGATCTTATTTTTTCACACTAGCTTTTCATTTTCCTGTTTTACTTTGTGCATAGGGAGATTGTCAGTATTTCTCCCAGTCACATTAATTTTGGTTTTTGATTTGTTCAGTCCAGTATTTCACATGGTGTACTCTGCATAGAAGTTAAATAAATAGTGTGACATTTAGCCTTGTCATACTCCTTTCCCAATCTCCAACCCAATCAATTGTTTCATGTTTGCTTTTAATTATTGCTTCTTGACCCACATGCAGGTTCCTTGGGAGATAGGTAAAATGATCTGGTGCTCCTACCTTTTCGAGGATTTTATTTGATGCACAAAAAGGTTTCAGTGTAGTTAACAAAGCAGTAGTTTTTTTTCTGAAAAATTCCTTGCTTTCTCTATAATCTAGCTAATGTTGGCTAGTTCCTCTGCCTCTTCAAAATCCAGCCTGCTCTCAGTTCACATAGTGCTTTAGCATAGTCTTGTTGGTGTGTGAAATGAGTACAATTGTTCAGTAATTTGGATATTCTTTGGTATTGTCCTTCTTTAGGACTGGAAAGTAAACTGATTTTTTCTAAAGTACTGCAGAGTGGAGTTTTCCAAATTTGCTGGCATATTGAGTGCAGCCCTTGGACAATGTCATATTTTAGGATTTTAAATAACTCTGCTGGAATTCCACTAATATTATTAGCAATGCTTCCTATGGCCCACTTGATTTCACTCTCTAGAATGTCTGGTTCTAGATCAGTAATCACACCATAATGATTATCAGTGATGTTGAAGAATAGTTCTTCTATATATTCTTGCCATTTTTGTTTTTATCATGCCCATTTTCACATGAAATGTTCCATTGATATTCCTAATTTTATTTAAGAGATCAATGTCTTTCTCATTGTATTGTTTTCTTCTATTTCTTTGTTTTGCTCATTTAAGAAAACCTTATCTCTCCTTACTATTTTCTGGAATTCTGCATTCAGTTGGGTATATCTTTCCCTTCCTCTTTTCTCTTTTACTTTCTTTCTTTCCTAGTTATTTGTTAAACTTCATCAGATAGCAATTTTGCTTTCTTGCTCTTCTTTTTTCTTTACAATATGTTTTTTTTGTTTGTTTTTTGCTATCTCCTGTACAGTATCCTGAAACTCTGTCCATAGTTCTTCAAGTATTTTACCAGATCTAATCTCTTAAACTATTCATCACTTCCATTTCATATTCATAAAGGATGTTATTTAAGTCAGACCTATTCCATCTGATGGTCTTCCCTACTTCAATTCAAGTCCAAATTTTGCAAAAAAGAAACTTATGATCTGAGATACAGCAGCTCCAGGTCTTGTTTTAACTGACTATATAGTTTGTCCACCTTTGACTGCAAAATATAGAACTGATCAACATTTACCTCTTCAGCATCAGTGGTTGGAACATAGATTTGTATTACTGTGATGTGAATGTTTTGTCTTGGATATGAACAGATATCATTCATCATTTTTGTGATTATTTCCAATACTATTTTTTTACCTTTTTATTGACTATGAAAGCTATTCCATTTTCTATTGTTTTCTTTTGCTTTTTATTTATTTTTAAATTCATTTTAAACATATAAAACAGAAAAAAAGAACATTTCAAAGCAGAATTTAAGAGAAAATTCAATATAAAACAATAAATTTCCATTTAAAATGTTTTACTTTTTGTTTTTAAATCTATATAATAAACACTGCACATTGTTTTCAAAGCTACCCAACTTTTCTACACTTCCTTCTAGGTTTACTTTTGTTTTCTGCTATGTACTTTTTATTTTTTTTCCCTCCCTCCTCACCCTGCCCTAGAGAAGGCTACAATTAAACATGAATATATATATATATATATATATATATATATATATATATACACACATATATATATATATATAAACATACACATAATCATTATACACACACACACATGGAAGACTATACTATGTATTTTCTATTTGTGATTCTTTTTTCTGGAGGTGGATAGCATCTCTCTTCATAGGTTCAAGTCTTTCCATGTTTTTCTAAATCCATTGGCTCATCATTTCTTGTATCACAGTAGTATTCTATCAGAATCTTATACTATAACTGGTTTTAGTCATTCTCCAATTGAAAGGCATCTATTATTTTAGTCAATCTGATAGGTATATGATATCTCAAAGTTGTTTTAATTTGCATTTATTTAGTCAATATTGATTTAGAACATTTTTCATATGATTATTGTTTCAATTTCTTCACTGAGAAACTGCCTGTTTTTATCCCTTGACCATTTATCAATTGGGGTAGGACTACTATTCTTATAAATTTGACAAAAATTCTTTAAATATTTGAGAAATAGGACCTTATCTGACAAATTGTCTCTGAAAGCTTTCCCCAGTTTCTCTGCTTTCTTTCTAATCTTGTCTACATTGAATTTATACAAGAATTTTAAAATTTAATATCATTGAAATTTTCCATTTTACACCTCAACAATGCTATTTCTTGTTTCTTCATATCATATTCTCCTATTCATGAGTCTAATAGGTAATATGAGCCATATTCTAATTTTCTCGTGCTATCTCTCTTGTATCTCATGTGTTCATTTTGATCTTATGTTGGTACATGATTTAATGAACTGGTCTATGCCCAATTCCTGTAAATCTGCTTTCAAACTTTCCCAACAAGTTTTAGCAAATAATGAATTCTTATTCCAAAAACTTGAATCTTTATGTTTCTCAAACATGAAATTATGATAATCCTTTCCTATATTGGATGTATGTATATTGCATGTCTTCTATGTTCCACTGATCTACTTTTCTATTTTTTAGTTAGTATCAAATAGTTTTAATATTTACTGCCTTATAATATAGTTTAAGGTGTGGTTACTGCTGCTGAACTCCTTCCTTTACGTTTTTTTAAAATAAGTTTCTTTGAAATTCTTGATCTTTATTCTTCAAAATGAATTTTATTATTTTTTTGAACTCAGTAAAAATAATTTTTAAAGTAATTTAATTAGGATGACATTGAATGAATAAATTAGTTAACTAGAATTGTCTATTGCCTTTGCCTATCTATGCACAATGAATATTCCTCCAATTATTTAAATCTGACTTTTATGTATATTTTGTTCATGGAGTTCCTGTGTTTTGTTTTAGCAAGTATACTCTAAGGTATTTTATACTGTCTAACTATTTTAAATGGTCTAGAATAATATTGATGATACAATGTAGTTTCCTTAGTTTTCTCTTTTAATTAAATATATTTTAGCTTTAATTTTGTCTAAGGTCATGACTGCAACCTCTACTTTTTAAAATTAATTATTAAAATTTATTTAATAAAAGTAGCATTTCCATAACAGTACAATAAAAAAAGATTATTGTAAATGAACCTGCAAATCTACTATATACAACTCGCTATTCCTTTCAAAATTAAGATGTAAATTTCTTTTTTCTTTTTTCTTTCCTTCCCCCCCTCCTGCCCAAGAGATGGCTACCAATAGACACAAATAGGCATATATTATAAGCATACAATGCTCTCTTGGTTCTATTCATTTTATGCTTATTATTTAATACTAGTTTTTTAAATCATTGAGCTCATTATTTATTTTAGCAAAGGTGATATTTCATCAAAATCATATACCACAACTTGTTAAGTCATTCTCCAATTGATGGGCATCCTGGAAAGTTGCACTACAAAGAGAGTTGCTATCCACATTTTAGAACATGTAGATTCTATTCCTTTCCCCCTAATCATCTTTGGAAATAAATCTTTGGATATAATTCTAGATTGCTAGATGGTTGGATCACTTTACAATTCCATCACCAATGATTTTTCACATCCTAAGTAAAATTTGTCACTTTTCCCTTTCATCATTTTAGCTAATTTTATATATGTAAAATATCTCAAGATTGTTTTAATTTGCATTTCTCTAATCAATAATGATTTAGAATATTTTTATATGACTATAAATTATTTTGATTTGTCCACTGGAAAACTACCTGTTTATATCCTATGACCATTTATCAAATGAGGAATGACTTGTATTCTTTTTTGCTTGTTTTTGTTTTGTTTATTTTATGTTATTACAATAATCTTGTTGTGAGAGTTATCATAAACTCCCCCCCAAAAGATGAGAAACCTCAAGAATAGAGAGAGAGAGAGAAAGAGAGTGTGTGTGTGTACTGCAGTATGAATTGCCTTCCCCATCATAACCATCAGAGAAGTTGCTACAATATTTTTCCCACAGTTGCTATCACTAGCTGTAGAGGGATAGAAGGATACTCCACTCTATTTCTCCTCACTCTTATCTATTCCATTCTCTCTCTCCTTTCATCCTGCCCCTGTTCAGAAGTGTGTTGTATCTGAGTACCCTCTCCCACGATCTTCCCTTTCTTCCATCACCTACTCCTCTCTTCATCCCTTTCCTCTCATTTTTTCTCTAGGGTAAGATAGATTTCTATACCCTATGTTTTAAATTAAATTTTTAATTATTATTTTGCTTATTTAAGGCAATGGGATTAAGTGACTTCCCAAGGTCACACAGCGAAGCAATTATTAAGTGTCTGAGGCTGGATTTGAACTCAGGTCCTCCTGACTCCAGGACCAGGGCTCTATCCATTGCACCACCTGGCTGCCCCTATACCCTATTAAGTGTGTATGTTATTTCCTCTCTGAGCCATTTCTGAAGAGGATGAAGGCTCACTCATTCCCCCTCACTTTCCCCCATTCTACTCCATTGAAAAAAGCCTTTTCTTGACTCTTATATGAACTATCTTAGCCCCTTCTTCCTCTCCTTTATCTTCCTCTCAAGTACTTTCCTTTATCACCCATTGACTCCATCTTTTTACTATATTATATCATTATATTCAGCTCCTTCCTGTGAATTGTCCATATATGCTCCTTCTAACTGCTCTTATAAATGAGAAAGTTCATGTGAGTTATCAGTCTCTTCTTTTTCCCATGCAGGAATACAAACAGTTCAATATCATTAAGTTCCTCATAGATAGTCCTTCTCATCTACTCCCTCTATGGTTCACCAGAGTCCTGTACTTGGAGATCAAACTTTCTGTTCAGCTCTAGTTGTTTCAATAGGAAAGTTTGAAAGTCCCTTGTTTCATTGAAAGCCCATCTTTCCCCCTGAAATAGGATATTCAGTTTTGCTGGTTAGTTGATTCTCGGTTGTAAACCCAGATCTTTTGCCTTCCAGAATATCATATTCCAAGTCCTATGAGCCCTTAATGTAAATGCTGCCAGATCCTGTGTAATCGTGACTATAGAGCCATGGTAGTTGAATTGTTTGTTTCTGGCAACTTTTAGTATTTTCTCTTTGACCTGGGAGTTTTGGAGTTTGGCTATAATATTCCTGGAAGTTTTTCTTTTGGGATCTCTTTCAGGAGGTAATGGATGAATTCCCTCAATTTCTATTTTACCCTCTGCTTCTAGGATCTTGGGCAATTGTGCTGTATTATTTCTTGAAAAATGAAGTCTAGAATCTTTTCCTGGTCATGACTTTCAGGTAGCCCAATAATTTTTAAATTATCTCTTCTGGATCTGTTTTTCAAGATCAGATGTTTTTCCAGTGAAATAGTTCACATTTTCTTCTAATTTGGGGGTTTTTTAATATAATTTTATTTCTTCCTGAGTTCTCACAAAGTCATCAGCTTCCTTTAGTTCCAATATACATTCAAAGGAGTTATTTTCTTCACAGAGCTTTTTTATCTCCTTTTCCAGCTGTTCAATTCTGCTTTTTAAGGCATTCTTCTCATTTTCCTTTTGTGTTGCTTTTTTTCCACTTGGCTTAAACTGGTTTTTAATGTTACTTTCTTCAGTATTTTTTTGTATTTCTTTCACCAAGTTGTTGACTTTGTTTTCATGATTTTTCTGCATTGCTCTCATTTCTCCTCCAAGTTTTTCCTCTACCCCCTTAATTGCTTTTTTTCTTCTATTTTTTAATATTTAATATTTATTTATTCTCATTTTGGACAAATAATGTTTTTACACATTAATAAAATATTCTTGTTTAAGAGTAAACAAAATACCTCCTCCCCCAAAATATAGACTCCTTGAGCAATAAAGTAAAGGGGAGAGAAAAAAATTAAAATTAAAAAAAAATAGTAATAATTGTAGGTATGGCCAAGTGGCACAATGGACGGAGCACCAGCCCTGGAGCCAGGAGCACCTGAGCCCATATCTGGCCCCATACACCCAACAATCACCCAGCCATGTGACATGCAAGCCACCCCAACCCCACTGCCCTGCAAAAACCAAAAAAAAGGGGAAAAAAAGAACCAAAATAAAATAGTAATAATAGTAGGGGGTGGCTGGGTGGAGGACAGAGCATTGGCCCTTGAGCCAGGAGCACCCGGGTCCAAATCCAGCCTCAGACACCCAACACGCCCCTGTTAGGCAGCCCCAAGCAGGCTACCCAGCCCTATTTGCCCTGCACCCCTCCCCCAAATAATAATAATAAAAAATGTGCTTCAGTCTTTGTTCTAATACCAACAACTCTGTCGTGGGTGGATCACATTTTTTATGATAAGTCCATTGCAAAAGTTACTTCCATGTTTTTCCAATGTTGCCATTGCTGATTGCAACTCCCTCCTCTCATATTTCTCCACTACCGTGTACTATATTTTCTCTCTCCTTTCACTCTGACTCTGCTGTAGGGTTGCTGAGTGGCACAGCAGACAGATCCCTGGTCCTGGGGCCAAGAGGTCCCAAGACCCCCTACCACCCCTTAGGCCCAGCATCCACCTGGCCCTATGGTCCCAGACTGGTTATCCAATCCCAGTCCCTTGCAAGAAGTAAAAAGAAAATGTGTTATATCTGACCACTCTCCCCCCATGGTACATCCTCTCCTCCATCACTCACATCCTCCCCTTTCCCCTGTCCCCGCCTCCTTCTTACTCCAGATGTCTATTCCCCATTGAGTATATATGCTGTTTCCTCTCCTAGCCACCTCTGATGAGAGCAAAGGTTCCATCATTCCCCCTTGCCTTCCCCCCCCTTCCATATCATTGCAATAGCTCATTGTAATAAAGAAAAATCTTATTGTATGAAATATCTTGGCCTATTCCCCCTCTCCTTTTTCTTTCTCCCATTACGTTTCCCTTTTTCCTATTGACTCCATTTTTACACCATATTTTATTTTCAAATTCAGCTTTCTCTTGTGCTTCAACTATAAAAAGCTCCTTCTACCTGCTCTATTAACGGAGAAGGTTCATATGAGTATTATCAGTGTCATTTTTCTATGCAGGATTACATGCAGTTCATCATCATTAAGTCCCTCATATTTTCCCCTTCTCCTCCAATCTCTATGCTTCACCTGAGTCCTGTATTTGAAGATCAAACCTTCTGGCCAGCTCTGGTCATTCCAAAAGGAACATTTCAAATTCCCCTGGTTCATTGAAAGTCTATCTTTTTCCATGGAAGAGGACATTCAGTTTTGCTGGGTAGTTGATTCTCAGTTGCATTCCAAGCTCATTTGCCTTGCGGTATATTATATTCCAAGCCCTATGAGCTTCCAATGTAGTTGCTGCTAAGCCCTGTGTGATCCTGACTGCAGCTCCACGATATTTGAATTGTGTCCTTCTGGCTGCTTGTAATATTTTCTCTTTGACTTGGGAGTTCTGGAACTTGGCTATAATATTCCTAGGGGTTGGTTTTTTGGGATCTCTTTCTCAGGGGGATTGGTGGGTTCTCTCCATTTCTATTTTTCCCTCTGTTTCTAGGATATCAGGGCAATTTTCCTATAGTAATTCTTTGAAAATGATGTCAAGGCTCTTTTCCTGATCATGACTTTCAGATATTCCAATAATTTTTAAATTATCTTTCCTAAATCTGTTTTCCATACCAGTTGTTTTTTCAATGAGATGTTTCACATTTTCTTCTAATTTTTCATTTTTTTGGTTTTGAAGTAATGAGTCCTGATTTCTAGTAAATTCATCAATCTCCCTGAGTTCTATTCTTTGTCTGAAGGATTTGTTTTCCTCAGAGAGTTTTCTTATCTCTTTTTCCATCTGGCCAATTTTGCTTTTTAAAGTATTCTTCTCCTCAATAACTTTTTGAACTGTTTTATCCATTTGACCTAAGCTGGTTTTTAGCATACTTTTTTCTTCAGCATTTTTTTGGATTTCCCTGACTAGGCTGCTGACTTCATTTTCATGTTTTTCCTGCATCTCTCTCATTTCTTTTCCCAGTTTTTCTTCTAACTCCCTCATTTGATTTTCAAAGTCTTTTTTGAGTTCTGTCATAGTCTGATCCCATTTTCTGTTTTTCTTGGAGTCTTTAGATGCAGGACCTTGTGTTTCCTCATCTTCAGACTGAGTATATTGATCCTTCTTGGGATCATAGATAATGTATTTGTCAATGATGTTCCTCTTTTTTCTCTGCTTGCTCATTTTCCCAGCCTAAGCCTGTTTTGGGGGTGCTTCCTGAGCTTTTGGGACACTCCCACAAGGGTCTCAGTGTGTGAGGCTCTGTCCTCCCTCCTGGTCTGTGAATGACCATATGTGCCCCTCTCTGCTATGGGGCTGAGGTGGAGGGGGCCTTGCTGTTCTATGGGGGGGCCTAGACTGTGATCAGGATCTGAATGTGGTCAGAACCCCAGCGTCCTGTTCCAGGGACAGAGGACAGAGCTGGCAGTCTATCTCTTCACTCCCCTCCCTCAGCTCAACTCATGTCCTGGGGGCTCCTGCTTATGTTTCCTGGATCTGGAATGCAGTGGCCGTGATGCTCGCTATGTGTGCTGAGGGCTGGACTTCAGGTGCTTGCTCTGGCAGAGGTCCCCCACTGTTCCCCCAATTTGTGCCTGGTGCTCCCCAGGGCATAGCTCAGGAAATTCCCCCACTGCTGTGAGCCGGGGCTCCCAGTGCCCTGGGGCTGCCTCTGGGAGGCTGAAATTCTTTTGCTCTGGCGGTCCACCCCTCTGGCGGGCTGCCTTTAATTGCTTTTCAAAGTCTTTTCTGAGCTCATCCATAGCCTGAGTCCATATTCTATTTCTCTTGGAGGTTTTGGGCACAGAAGATTCTATTTTGCTGTCACCTGAGTATGTATTTTGGTCCTCCATGGGACCAAAGTAATTTTCTATGGTCAGATTCTTCTTTTTCTGTTGTTTGCTCATTTCCTCAGTCTGTGACTGATTTACTGCACTTCCAAGGCTTTGGGGTGGGGGGGGGGATGGGTCCCACTGGGACCTTAATTCCTCCAAGGTCTTATGAGAGGCTCTGACTGCTCTCTTGCCTGTGTTCAGGCCCTCCCCTCTGCCCTGGAGCTGTGAGGAGGTTCCCTCCTCAGCTATGGTGTTGTGGGGGCCCAGAATGCAACCTGGATCTGAGTGTGGGCAAAGAGCTGAGTCCTGCCCCAGGGAGAGCAGAGAGACCTCTGCAGTCTCCCTGAGCCCCTTACCATCTATGTGCTGAGAGCTCTGGACATGCTGGGTGGTTCTGCTGACTCCCGCTGTAGATTCTCACCACAGAGCTGTTCTGATGCTGGAGTTTTGCTCCATACTCACTCTGGTGCTGCAGAATTCTCTCACCTCCCCTTCCAGCTGTCCCCAATGATCCCTGGACCAAGGAGTGTGGAAATCACCCCCCTCTGCCACAGATCCAGGTGCCTGGCCAGCTGTGCTTTTCTGCTGCTGTGGCTGCATTGCAGCTTTTTTCAACTCCCAGTCTCAGTGGAACAGACCTGCCTGGTAGATCTTCTAAGTTGTCTTGGACTGGGAAATTTTATCATTCATTCTTTCTGTGGATTCTGCCCCTCTAAATTTTGGCTAGAGTCATAATTTGATGGCTTTTGAGTTTTTTTAGAGAATTCCTGCCTTCACACCATCATCTTGGGCCCACCCCCATGACTTGTATTCTTATACATTTGACAAAGTTTTTTTATAAATTTTAGATATGAACTTTTATTTGATAATCTGGCTATAAATTACCCCCCCCAACAAATTTTCTGCTTTTCTTCTGATCTTGGCTATATTTGTTTTATTTGCACAAAACATTTTTAATTTAATGTAATTGAAATTACCCATTTTACACCTAATTTTGCTTTCTATATCTTGTTTACTCATAAATTGATTGCCTATCTATTAGTCTAAATAATAAGTTTCATCTTTTAATTTTCTTGGAAATCTCTCTTTACTTATCTAGGTCATATATTTGCTCTGACCTTATCTTGGTAAATGGTGTGAGATATTGGTTCATACTGGTCTGTGCTTTTTTTTTTTACATAATAAATTCTACTCCAGTCCTTTATTTTAACTCTGCTTTATATTTCTCATTTTTATTGTTTCCTGCAAGCAATATATTGTTGAATTCAGATTTTTAATCCATTCTGCTATCCATTTCCATTTTATGAATAAATTCATCCCAGTCACATTTAAAGTTTATAAATAATAATAATAATAAAGTTTCTACCCACTACCTCCTGCCCTTCTATGAATTGTTCCCTTATCATTGTATTACTTTCCATGGTGATTTTTGTATATTTGTTTTGTTTTTGCAAAGATGCTGGAGTGGTTTGCCATTTTTTTCCCCAAGGATCATCTTTTTTGTCAGAACTCTGCACTATGACCTGTCTGTACATCTTGGATAATTCTGTCTTGACAAAGCATTGATCCAGAAGGGGAATTTTCCTTTAATTTAATTTCTTAAAAGTTTGATTGCACATTTTAATATCACAGTCATTTCAGAGCTACCTCTTCTCCAATAACCTATAACAAAGACAAATAGTTAAGCAGAGTAGCTTCTGCAAAATTCCACACCCACAATCCTTTATCTCAGCATCAAAGAAGGAAGATAGATATATTATACAAATACACAAATATATGTATAAAGTTGTTATATTTTGCTATGAATATAAATATGCATATACATATAAAGGTAACCACAAATATCTACTAACAGTTTTTTTTAAGTATGTGTTAAGAGGCAGCTATGTGGTGTAGTCAACAGAGCATTCAGTCCTGGAGTCAGGAGGATTTGAGTTCAAATTCAAACTAAGACACTTGATATTTATGAGCTGTGTGACCTTGGGCAAGTCGTATAACCCCCACTGCCCACAAAAACCTAAATAAATAAAAAAAATCATGTTTAAATTTTACACAGTAGTTTTAATACTTCCCTTATTTGTTTGTACCCTTTCTGCATTTCCTCTTCATCTTGTCTCTGCATTTAAAGGTTTCATTGATATTCCTTTCTTTTCTTCTTTTTTGTATCTCTATAATTACCTTCTCCAATCCTGTCTCAAATATCATCCTTTTCCAAATAAAAACTCTCTCTATGGTGCAGTGGATAGAGTACCGGCCCTGGAGTCAGGAGTCCCTGAGTTCAAATGCGGCCTCAGATACTTAATAATTACCTAGCCATGTGGCCTTGGGCAGGCCACTTAACCCCATTTGCCTTGCAAAAAAATCTAAAAAAAATACTCTCTCTGGTATCAAATAAGTATAATGAAGTAAATCACATTCACATATTGGCTGTGTTTGAAAATGTACAACTGCAATACTTTACAGCTCTGTCAAGAGGTGGGAAGAATGTTTCATCATCAGTTTTATGGAATCATGATTGGTCAGTGCATTGACCTTACATCTTCTTTCTCTTTTTTAACCTTGAGTCTTTCAAAATTGTTTTCTAATATTGCAGTTCATGCAAAAATTGATTCAAATCCTTCTGATAACTTTATAAAAGTTCATTTAAGTCTTCCAAAGTTTCAATAAATTCATCATTTTGGTAATTCCTTTCTTTCTTTTTTTTTTTTTTTAGATTTTTTAAGGCAATGAATGGGGTTAAGTGGCCTGCCCAAGGCCACACGGCTAGGTAATTATTAAGTGTCTGAGGTCGATTTGAACCCAGGTACTCCTATTTCCAAGGCCGGTGCTCTATTCACTGCACTACCTAGCCGCCCCAATTTTGGTCATTTCTTAGAGGACAGTATTTCATAAGATTCATATATCATATTCTGGGGTATATAGTAGTATGAAGACTAGTACCTCTGATGTAAGGAATGTTGAGCCCTTTGCAGGGCTGCTTTCTACCTTTTTTTTTTTTTTTTTTACGTATTTGCTAGGCACTGGGGTTAAGTGGCCTGCCCAAGGCCACACGGCTAGGTAATTATTAAGTGTCTGAGGTCAGATTTGAACTCAGGTACTCCTGACTCCAGGGCCCATGCTCTATCCACTGCTCCACCTAGCCTTCCCCTGCTTTCCACCTTTGATATCCACCTGAGCCACCTAACTCTCACCTATGGCTTCAAGAAGCTGAAGCATGGCCAGTGCTGACACTCTGGCAAACTGTTTTGGCAGGTGGAATAGACCACTTTGGGGGGTAACAAAGGGTTTCAGAGACACAAACTGAGGCTTGATCAAGCAAAGTAACATACATGCAACAGAATCAGAGATGGCAGTGTCTACCAGAGAGAGAGATGGAAAAGCCAAGAGTAATAATCATTATAAAGCTTGAAAACCACCTTGGCAAGAGAGAGGATAATTGCCTAGGAAAGTATCAGCATAACCTAGGAAGATGCTACCCACTTCCTTGTGAAGTGAAAAGAGAAGCAAGGGGATAAAGCCATATAGATGAGGAGGCAGGAAGAGTTTGATAGGCAGTGTTAGAAAGAGAAAGTCAACGGGGCAGCTAGGTGGCACAGTGGATAGAGCACTCGCCTTGGATTTAGGAGTACCAGTCTCAGACACTTAATAATTACCTAGCCATGTGGCCTTGGGCAAGCCACTTAACCCCATTGCCTTGAAAAATCTAAAAAAAAAAAAAGAGAAAGTCAGAGCCAGCAATTTTTTAATAAGGAAAACAGCAATGAGAATGGAGGAGAATGCAAAGGTATTTATTGAAGGAAGGAATATCAGGCTGGTCCAAACAAATCTAACAGTGGGAAGTTAGCACACTTTTTATAGGGTATGTGATATAGGATGCAGGGTGTTATGGCTTTCATGGGGATAAAGAATCGGGGCAGCTAGGTGGCCCAGTGGATAAAGCACTGGCCCTGGAGTCAGGAGCACCTGGGTTCAAATCCGGACCCAGACACCTAGCTGTGTGGCCTTGGGCAAGCCACTTAACCCCATTTGCCTTGAAAAAACATTAAAAAAAAAGAATCAGGGTTCAACTGCAAAAGAGTGAAACCTAGGCCTAGATCCAACACCTCCCCTCACTCACTTATTAAATTCTCAGTTATGCTCAGTTAAACCTCAGCCTTGGATCACATCTCCAACTGTCTTTCAGATATCTCAGAATGGATATCTAACAAACATTTTTTAAAAATTAGAATGTTATTTTATTTTTTCAATTACATATATAGTTTTCAACATTCATCTTTTTGTAGTTTTGAGTTCAGCAAACATCTTAAACTCAACATGTCCAAAACAGAGATTATAATCTTTCCACTTAAACTATCCATCCCTCCTATTTCCCCCTATTACTTTAGAGAGCAATACCATCTTCCCAACCCTTCAGGTTAACAAACTGAGTCTTCCTGAATACCTCACATTCTCTCACTCCCCATAGCCAAACTATTGCCAAATTCTGTTGACCTCACCTTTGCAACACCTCTTGAGTAAGCCCCATTCTGTCCTCTGATGCTATTGTCACTGTAATGCAGGTCTTCACCATCTCATGCCTGGATTATTGCAATAATTGTTGGTGGATCTACCTGTCTCAGATTTCTCCTCACTACAATACATTCTCCATTCAATCACTAAAGTTATTTATTAAAGTGAAAGTCTAATCATGGCACTTTCCTACTCAATTACATTCAATGGCTTCCTATTGCATCCAATATCAAATACAAAATAAAGTACATGGCATTCAATGTCCTTCATAACCTAGCCATCTCCTACCTTTTGAATCAGCTTACACCTTATTCCTCAATGCATCCACTCTCATACTGGTCTCCTGATTGTTCTAGGAACATCTCTCAGCTCTGGGCATTTTCTCTGACCATCCCTCAAACATAGAATGCTTCCCCTCCCCAACTCCAACTAGACCTCCCTGGTTTCCTTTAAGTCCCAATCAAAACCCCAACTACTACAGGAAGCTTTCCCCAATCCCTCCTAGTTCCAGCACTGATAATTATTTACTAGTTATTCTGTATATAGCTTACTTTGTATATTTTGGTGCTGAATAAAATCTAAGAGACAGGGTTTCTGGGTAATTAATAATCAATTTATTAATTAGTCTAGTCATTAATCAATAAATTGATCTTCCCTGGTTTCTCTCAGTAATCAAAATTACAAAGGGAGGTTCTGAATCATCTCAAATTGGACATGTGCCTTTTGAAAGGAACTCCAACTGACAAGTGAAATTCAACCCTAATCAGTGGACATTTGAGGATGAGGTGGGTTAAAAATCTTCAATTCCTCCTGCTGAGAACATGACTTAATCAGTCTAAAGGCATCTGGGCAGGGGAAGTCATTTCCATCTGGACCTCCCTAGTTAGTTTTTTCCTTCATGAACTGATTTGCCCTAATCTCTAATAGAGGGGACCAGGAGCAGGGGGTTTCCCACCTCAGGCAAAGACCTGCCCAGACTGGATTATGTTCATAACCCTTCTAAACAGAAATTAGGTTTCTCATTTGGGTGGGGGCTGGCCCAACCTAGTTAAAGAGCAAGTGCCTTGGGGGTTAGGAGTAATCTCATCACTCAGTCAAGCCCTTCAAGTACTGACTTACCTATTAAGGAGTGAGTCTTTACAGATATAGAAGGAAAAGATGGATCACAAAGGATGGAGTAGTTATTAACATAATAGTATAATATTAATTTCTCTCATTTGTTTTCATGTTGTCTTCTCCATTCAATTGAAGGCAGCAAGTGTCTTTTGCCTTCTTTTTATATCCTCCATGTTCAAACAGTGCCTGGCATTTAATTTTTGTTGATTTGTTGTGAATGTGTTGCTGGCTGAAAGATGTTCAAGCAAACATGAATGAATTCATTTAAACAACCAAATCTTGCCCCTTAAAAATTTAGGGACAAAATAGGTTTACTTATGCATTGTTGTGGATATTAAAGAAACTGAGCAGTAACATGGGCTAGATTTCTTGGAGAAATTGTTGAGTTCCTTAAGAAACTAGCAAAGTTAAAAAAAAATGGACAGTTGGGAGGATATTGCAACCAGGTTGATAACAGCAGCTGCCATCAGGGCAACCTACTAGACTGAATCAGCAGCCAGAGGGGATAAGTCCAGGATCATATAGGATATGTGCTGGGAAAAGGGTAAAGGAGAAGTTGGGGTGGTGCTAGGGAGGGATTTAAGGAGTGGGTAACACAAAGACTGCTTATGCTCTGAGTGGTCCACTTAGAGTCTTCAAGTGGTAACAATGAAGTGGACAATGGAATGGGAATAGGTGCAGGAGCTCAGAAACTTAATGATTTTGAAAGAGAGAGTGAGGTCAACAACTTCATGCATCTCTCTGCCTCATTTAAATCCAATTTCTTCACGAATTCAAAGACATTACCCAACCCATTTTACATTCCTATTTCAAAGTCCCGTGGCAATAGACAAATGATGAAGCAGCAGGTGTGGACACTGGGAACTGTAGTCACAATCCTGCACAAGCTGATCTAGGCCCATATCCTCACTGAAAGCAGCAGTGGAATTCAGCAGTTCCCTGGTGTCTAAGCAACCCTTTTAAGGATTGCGTTGCTTAATCCCTGGTATGAGGAAGGGGCTAGAAAAGGTGTGCTAAAAAATTATCTGCTTACCTAACCTTGGCCTGATTACTGCAGCAGGTAGGACCCTACCTAAGATCAAAACACAAAAAAATGCACAAAAATTCCTTCCAAGAAGATTCCACTTACTATTGGGGCATAGAATATGTGCACGCTCATAGACAACACAAGATCCAATAGACCTGTCTGAGGATCAGCACTTGTTGTAAGAGAACTCAGCAGTTAGTATTATAACCAAATAGGAGCCCTGAGTGAAACAAAGCTGACAAATGAAGGTCAGTATACTGAAGTCAAAGCTGGATACACTTTTTTTTCTGGAGTGACTGCAGTGAAGGGGAGCACTGTGAAGCTGGGGGTAGATTTTGTAATCAAGAATAATCTAGTCAGCAAGCTTGACTACCTACCAAAAGGAGTGAATGACAGGCTCAAGATAATGACATTGCCATTTGAAGGAAAACGCCACATTACCATCAACAGTGTCTATGCTCTGACCATGACAAACCCTGATGAAATCAAAGAAAAGTTTGGTGAAGATGTGGAGACTCAAATCATCTATGTACCAAGAGATAAAAAAGCTTATAATTCTGGGTGACTTTAATGCTAGAGTAGACTTGGACTACTAGACATGGCAGAGAGTCCTTAGGAGGAATGGAGTTAGAAACAGCAATAGTAATGGTTACCTACTGTTAAAGATTTGCATATCTCATGACCATCGAAGCACAAACAATGTTCTCTATTTAACTAAATGCAATAAAACTCTCTGGATGAATTCTCACAGCAAACATTGGCATCTAATAAACAGATGAGATGAGATAAGGAGAAGAGATAAACAGGAAGGGAGTGTGATGAAGGCAATGTAGGTTGCAGAGTCCTGGACTGATCAGACTCATCCTCTCCAAGCTAAATATTCACATTCAATTGAAGTGGCAGCCCCAAGACAAAGTCACTACCAGAAGAATTAATGTCAAGTGATTATAATGCTTCTTTGAGAGGGGGAAAGTTACTAACTTGGAGAGAAAGTTAAGCCAACACAGTTAGCAATAGTGGTGCAGAAAAAGAGTAGGCAGCTTTCACAGATTTGGTATATAACTCTGCATTTGCTCATCTGGGTCAGAATACTCTAAAATACCACGACCAATTTGATGAAAATGATGAGGAAATACAGAAATTGCTAAATGAAAAACAAGAACTCCACAAGGTTTACCAGAAGTTCATCCATTTCTAAGAAGGCAGAATTTTATTCCATCAAAAGTAAAGTACAGGGGCGGCTAGGTAGCGTAGTGGATAAGCACCAGCCCTGGAGTCAGGAGTACCTGGGTTCAAATCCAGTCGCAGACACTTAATAATTACCTAGCTGTGTGGCCTTGGGCAAGCCACTTAACTCCGTTTGCCTTGCAAAAACCTAAAAAAAAAAGCAAAGTACAAGGAAATCTTAGATGCAAATGAAATTCAGTTTTATGCAGATAGTAATAATCCGGTATTTTTATGATGTCTGAAGGCTACTTATAAGTCAAAGACATAGGGTACATCTCAACTAGTCAGTGCTGATGGGACCACATTGATTAATGACAGGGACAAATTCTAGAGAGATGGGCTGAACACTTCATTTTGTTCTTAACAGACTATCATCGATCAATGCCAGAGTCATTGACCATTTACCTCAAGTTGAAGTCAGTCTGGCCCTAGCTGAAGCTCCAACTGAAGAAGTTTTTTTAATTGTTTTTTTTATTAAAGATATTGAGTTTTACAATTCCCCCCATCTTACTTCCCTCACCCCCCCCCCAGAAAGCAATCTGTCAGTCTTTACTTTGTTTCCATGTTGTACATTGATCCAAATTGAGTGTGATGAGAGAGAAATCATATCCTTAAGGAAGAGACAAGAAGTCTAAGAGGTAACAAGATCAGACAATAAGATATCTGGGGTTTTTTTCTAAATTAAAGGGAATAGTCCTTGGACTTTGTTCAAACTCCACAGCTCCTTATCTGGATACAGATGGCACTCTCCTTTGCAGACAGCCCAAAATTGTTCCGGATTGTTGTGCTAATGGAATGGGCGAGTCCTTCAGGGTTGAACATCACCCCCATGTTGCTGTTAGGGTGTACAATGTTTTTCTGGTTCTGTTCATCTCACTCAGCATCAACTCATGCAAATCCCTCCAGGCTTCTCTGAATTCCCATCCCTCCTGGTTTCTAATAGAACAATAGTGTTCCATGACATACATATACTACAGTTTGCTAAGCCATTCCCCAATTGAAGGACATTTACTTGATTTCCAATTCTTTGCCACCACAAACAGGGCTGCTATTAATGTTTTTGTACCCTTTTTCATCATCTCTTCAGGGCATATACAGTAGAGGCATTGCTGGATCAAAAGATATACACATATTTGTTGCCCTTTGTGTGTAGTTCCAAATAGCTCTCCAGAAAGGTTGGATGAGTTCACAGCTCCACCAACAGTGTAATAGTGTTCCAGATTTCCCACATCCCTTCCAACAATGATCATTATCCTTTCTGGTCATATTGGCTGATCTGAGAGGTGTGAGGTGGTACCTCAGAGAAGCTTTAATTTGCTTTTCTCTAATAATTAATGATTTAGAGCAATTTTTCATATGGCTATGGATTGCTTTGATCTCCTCATCTGTAAATTGCCTTTGCATATTCTTTGACCATTTATCAATTGGGGAATGGCTTTTTGTTTTAAAAATATGACTCAGTTCTCTGTATATTTTAGAAATGAATCCTTTGTCAGAATCATTAGTTGTAAAGATTGTTTCCCAATTTACTACATTTCTTTTGATCTTGGTTACAGTGGTTTTATCTGTGCAAAAGCTTTTTAATTTAATGTAATCGAAATCATCTAGTTGGTTTTTAGTGATGTTCTCCAACTCTTCCTTAGTCATAAACTGCCCCCCTTTCCATAGATCTGACAGGTAAACTAGTCCTTGATCTTCCAATTTGCTTATAGTATTGTTTTTTATGTCTAAGTCCTGTAACCATTTGGATCTTATCTTGGTAAAGGGTGTTAGATGTTGATCTAATCTAAGTTTCTTCCATACTAACTTCCAATTATCCCAGCAGTTTTTATCAAAGAGGGAGTTTTTATCCCAATAGCTAGACTCTTTGGGTCTATCAAACAGATCATCTCCTGCTTTTGCACCTAGTCTATTCCACTGGTCCACTAATCTATTTCTTAGCCAGTACCAGTTTTGATGACTGATGCTTTAAAATATAATTTTGGATCAGGTAGGGCTAAGCCACCTTCTTTTGCACTTTTTTTCATTAAGCTCCTGTAAATTCTTGACTTTTTATTTCTCCATATGAATTTACTTCTAATTTTTTTCTAACTCATAAAAGTAATTTTTTGGAATTTTGATTGGTAGGGCACTAAACAGATAGTTTAGTTTTGGTAGAATTGTCTTTTTATTAAATTAGCTCTACCTATCCATGAGCAGTTGATATTTGCCCAGTTATTTAAATCTGATTTAATTTGTGTGAGAAGTGTTTTATAATTGTTTTCAAAAAGTTTCTGAGTTTGTCTTGGCAAGTGGACTCCCAGGTATTTTATATTATCTGAGGTTACTTTGAATGGGATTTCTCTTTCTAGCTCTTCCTGCTGTTTCTTGCTAGTCATATATAGAAAAATTGAGGATTTATGAGGGTTTATTGGATAACCTGCAACTTTGCTAAAATTGCTAATTGTTTCCAGTAGTTTTTTGGATGATTTCTTGGGATTCTCTAGGTAGACCATCATGTCATCTGCAAAGAGTGAGAGTTTTGTCTCTCATTCCTTCAATTTCTTTTTCTTCTCTAATTGCTGAAGCTAACATTTCTAATACAATATTGAATAGTAGTGGTGATAATGGGCACCCTTGTTTCACCCCTGATCTTATTGGGAATGCCTCTAGCCTCTCCCCATTTAATATAATGCTTGTTGATGGTTTCAGATAGATACTGCTAATTATTCTAAGGAACAGTCCATTTATTCCTACACTCTCTAGTGTTTTTAATAGGAATGGATGCTGTATTTTGTCAAAAGCTTTTTCAGCATCTATTGATATGATCATATAATTTCTGATAGGTTTGTTGTTGATATAATTGAGTATACTAACAGTTTTCCTAATATGGAACCATCCCTGCATTCCAGGGATAAATCCTATTTGATCATAGTGTATTATCCTAGTGATAACTTGTTGTAATGATTTTGCTTTTGCAAAATTTGCATCTATATTCATCAGGGAGATAGGTCTATAATTTTCTTTCTCTGTTTTAACTCTTCCTGGTTTAGATAACAGCACCATATTGGTTTCATAGAAAGAGTTAGACAGAGTTCCATCTTTCCCTATTTTTCCAAAGAATTTATATAGAATTGGAACCAATTGTTCCTTAAATGTTTGGTAGAATTCACTTGTGAATCCATCAGGCCCTGGAGATTTTTTCTTGGGGAGTTCAATGATGGCTTGTTGAATTTCTTTTTCTAAGATAGGGTTGTTTAGGTATTTAATCTCCTCTTCATTTAACCTGGGCAACTTATATTTTTGTAAATATTTGTCCATTTCACTTAGATTATCAAATTTATTGGGATAGACTTGGGCAAAATAATTTCAGATTATTAATTTAATTTCCTCCTCATTGGTGATGAGTTCACCATTTTTCATTTATGATACTAGTAATTTGGTTTCTTTCTTTTTTTTAATCAAATTGACCAGGGGTTTATCAATTTTATTGGTTTTTTCATAATACCAACTTTTGGCTTTATTTATTAATTCAATAGTTTTTTGCTTTCAATTTTATTAATTTCTGCTTTAATTTTTAGAATTTCTAATTTGGTATTTAATTGGGGATTTTTAATTTGTTTTTCTCTAATTTTTTTAGTTGTATGTTTAATTCATTGATTTCCTCTTTCTCCAATTTATTCATGTAAGCATTTACAGCTATAATATATCCCCTAAGAGCTGCTTTGAGTAAATCCCATAGGTTTTGGTATGTTGTTTCATTATTATCATTATCTAGGATAAAATGGTTAATTCTTTCTATAATGTTTTTTAGTCCACTCATTCTTTAAAATGAGGGTATTCAGTTTCCAATTGGTTCTGGGTCTATATCTCCTTGGCCCAATATTGCATATGACTTTTTATTGCATTGTGATATGAGAAAGATGCATTCACTATTTCTGCCTTTCTGCAGTTGATCATTAGGTTTTTATGTCCTAGTATATGGTCAATTTTTGTATAAGTTCCATGTACTGCAGAGAAAAAGATATATTCCTTTCTGTCCCCATTCAATTTCCTCTATATGTCTACCATATCTAGTTTTTCTAACAATTTATTTACCTCCTTAACTTCTTTCTTGTTTATTTTATGCTTCAATTTATCTAGATCTGAGAGCAGGAGGTTGAGGTCTCCCACTAGTAGTGTTTTGCTATCTATGTCTTCCTGTAGTTCTTTCAGCTTCTCCTCTAAGAATTTGGATACTGTCCCATTGGGTGCATATATATTCAGTATTGAAATAGCTTTATTGTCTATGGTACCTTTTAGGAGGATAAAGTTTCCTTCCTTATCTCTTTCAATGCTATCTATGTTTGCTGCTGCTTTGTCTGAGATAAGGATCGCTACATCTGTTTTTTTTTTACTTCAGCTGAAGCAAAATATATTTTGCTCCAACCTTTTACCTTTACTCTATGTGTATCCCTCTGCTTCAAATGAGTTTCTTATAAGCATCTTATTGTCAGATTCTGGTTTTTAATCCACCCTGCTACTTGCTTATGTTTTAAGGGAGAGTTCATTCCATTCACATTCAAGGTTATGATTACTAATTCTTTATTGCCCTCCATACTTTCTTCCCTCTGTTTGTATTTTTCCCCCCTTTCCCCTCCCTTTATCCGTATTCCCCAGTATTTTGTTTCTGAATACCACCCCCTTTGGTGAGTTTGCCCTCCTATATCACCCCCTCCCCTTTCTCTTTTTCCCTTTTCCCTTCCCTTCTTTTGTTAGTTCCCCTTTTCCCCCCACTCCCTCTCCCTTTCTCTCTCCCCCTCCCCTTTTCCCCTTTTAATCCTTGAAAGGTTAGATGTTTTTTTAAGTTAACTAAATGTGTGTAAGTTGACTTTAAGCCAAGTCTGATGAGAAGATTCAGGTGTTTCTCATCTCCTCCCTTCTTCCCCTCTATTAACATAGGTTTTTTTCTACCTCTTAATGTAATAAGATTTACCCCATTCAATCCCCTCCCTCCTCCTGTCTCCTTCCTGTCCCCCTTTTTAAGGAGGTAGTGTTTTTTAGATCATTCTATCTGAGTCATAGAAAATTCTGAGCATGTCACTTCTAGCTCTGTACATTCTGCCTAACAAGAGTTAAAATTCTTGAGACTTATTAGAGTCTTTCAAGTGGGGTTAAAGCCAGTTACATCCCATTGGATAGCAGTCTCATGGATAGGTCATGAATGTCCATCACTTCTGGCTAGGTATATTTTCAAGATTTATGAGAATCTTTTCCCCCCATGCTGAAATATAGCCAGTTTCAACTTATTGGATAGCAAATTTTTTTAACTGTCCCCCCCTTTTTTTACCTTTTCATGTGTCTCTTGAACCTCCTGTTTGATGACTAAATTTTCTATTTAGCTTTGGTCTTTTCATCAGGAATTTTTGGAAGTCTTCCATTTCATTAAATGTCCATCTTTTTCCCTGGAAGAGAGGGCTTAGTTTTGCAGGATAGTGGATTCTTGGCTGCATTCCAAGATCCCTTGCTCTTCAAAATATCTCGTTCCAGGCCCTTCGATCCCTTAATGTTAATGCAGCCAGGTCCTGCATAATCCTTACTGTGGCTCCTTGATATTTAAATTGTTTCTTTCTGGCTGCTTGCAGGATTTTCTCTTTTATCTGATAGTTCTGGAATTAGGCCACAACATTCCTTGGTGTTTTCATTTTAGGATCTTTTTCTGGAGGGTAATGATGTATTCTTTCAATATCTACTTTGCCCCCTGGTTCCATGATATCAGGGCAGTTTTCCATCACTAGATTCTGTAATATTAAGTCCAGGCTTTTTTTCTCTTCAATGTTCTCAGGAAGTCCAATAATTTTCAGGTTGCCCCTCCTTGACCTATTTTCAAGGTCAGTGGTTTTGCTGATGAAGTGTTTTACATTTTCTTCTATTTTTTCTATTTTTTGGTTTTATTTAACTGGTTCTTGCTGTCTCATGGAGTCATTAGTTTCTGCAGACTCCATTCTTTTTTTGAGAGAGGAATTTTCTTCATTAACCTTTGGCAACTCCTTTTCTAATTGGTCCATTCTACTTTTGAAAGAGCTTTCCATTTGACCAATTGAAGTTTTGAGAGAATTTTCTTTTTAAATTTGCCCAATTGAGAATCTGAGAGAATTATTCTCATTTTGTATTTGTCCAATTGATGATCTGAGAGATTTATTCTCATTTTGTATTTGTCCAATTGTATTTTTTAAGGATTTGTTTTCTTGTTACAAGGTAGTAATTGTCTCTCCCAAATTTTCCAGTTGATTTTTAAACTCCTTCCTTATTTCTTCAAGGAAGTCTTTCTGTGTTGAAGACCAGGTCATATTCTCCTCAGAGGTTCTAGGTCTCTCTAAGATAGGGTCATTCCCTCCAAAGAATTTTTCTATGGCTCCAGCTTTCGCTGACCCTTCTTCATTTTGCTAAGACCTTGAATTGGGGAGGGGCTGGTTCACAGGGGTTTGGCATTGCTAGAGGCTTTACTCACTGAGTGCAATTTCCCTGGCTGGCCAGCAGGAGGTGCTGGTTGCTTTCTCTGGAGTGTCTGTGACCTTGATTGAGGCCTTCTTCATTAGCTTGAAGGGAGGAGTTGGAGCTAATGAATCCTTTTGTCTTCAATCCATGGTGGGCTTTGCCCTGGCCTGAGGTCATTCCTCTGTCAGCTGGGCTGGTTCTTCTGCTCACACACCTGTGCCTGAGGCAGAAGTAGTCTGCTATTTTTTGTGCTGGAAGAGGCCTCCGCAGCAAAGGAGGCGTGGACTCAAGAGTTCCTCAGACCAGAGAAGCCCAGGGATGGTGTATCCACAGCTGTCCTGCACTGGAGCTCTCCCCCCCAGCCCTGTTGGCAAGCTCCAGAGGGTCAGCGTGCCTCTGCTCCCTAGTTGACTCAAGCCCCTGCTGTCTAGCCCCACTGCTGATCCAGCAGGTCTGGCTCTCAGGCCCTCAGACTCCCCAGCTCCAATTCAGCTCCTAATCTGGCTGATCCAGGGCTGATCCACCCTCTGAGCCCAGACTCACCCACCCAGTGCTGCTGCAGGAGACAAATCCTGAGGTAGATGTTCTTTCTCCTGGCTTTTCTTTCTGGGTTTTGTGGGTCGGATTTCAAGAGGTTTGTTTCATATGATAGATGGGGAAAGATCAGGAAACTTTAGAACTATTCCTGTCTTCTCTCTGCCATCTATCTTGGCCAGAAGTCTGAAGAAGAAGTTTTGAATGCTATTAGGCACCTTCCATGTGGCAAAGCATGTGGTACTGATTCTATTCCAACTGAGATTTACAAGTGCGGAGGAGGGTCCAATGCTCATACAAAAACTGAGATTATCTTCCAGGAATTCAATTGTCCATTGTCCATCTCTATAAAGGTAAAGGGAATAGATTAACCTGTGACAATCACAGAGGTGTTTCTCTTTTAATCATTGTTGGTAAGATTGTAGGTAGAATCCTCCTCAATAGGCTGATCTTTCACCTGGAAGATGGTCAACTTCTAGAGAGCTAGTGTGGCTTCAGAAAGAGTTGTGAAAATCAATATGACATTTACCTCCCAACAATTCCAGGAAAAATGCCAAGAGCAGAACAAATCTGTATATATGATGTTTGTAGACTGACCAAGGTCTTTGATACTATCAGTTGTGAGGACTTATGGAAGATTATGTCAAAATTTGGTTGTCTGGAGAAGTTCATGATGACATACATGCTTACCTGGGTTCTGGATAGTGGATGATGCTTTCAGGATGTCCAGGCACCAGTGGAGTGAAACAAGGATATGTCCTTACTCCCATGCTTTTTAGAATGATGTTTTCAGCCATGATGCCAAATGCTTTCACTGAGGATGAACACAGCATCAAAGTCAGCTACTGCAGTGGTGGTAAGTTCTTAGACTTGAAAAGGCTACAAGCCAAGGCCAAAGTGGAGGGAGTATTGGTGCATGATCTGTTTGCAGATGATCATGCACTCAATGCAGCCTCTGAAACTTGTGATGCAGCAAAGTATGGATTGATGCTCTGCTGCTTGTGCTAAAAATTAATACTAAGAAAACACAAGCACTCCATCAGCCAGCACCACACCATCCATATATGGAACTAATGATTACAGAAAATAGAGAAGTTTTGAGTACTGTGAATAAGTTCACTTACCTTAGAAATGTACTTTCCAGGGAGAAACACATTGATAATGAGGTTGACACATACACTTGTCAGAGCTAATTCAGTATTTGAGAGGCTTCCAAAGAAAGAATGGGAGGAAAGAGGTATTAGATTGACTATTAAACCAAAGGTCTACAGTGATATGAATTGATAAAGTGAAGTGTGTCAAGTGAACAGGACTAGAACAACAAGAGATATGATAATCATAACTTTGAAAGACTTCAGAGCTCTGACCAATGCAATAACCAGTCAAGACTAATGATAACACATGCTATGTATCTCAAAAAGGATAAGTGGTGACCAATTATGGGTACAGATATACATTTATAGATACAACTAATATGTTGGTTTATTTAATTTCATAGGATAATATTTATATAAGACCTGCTACATGACAGCAGTGTGTACTTTACAGATATTATATAATTTGATCCTCAAAACTAATCTGCAAGGTGGGTGCTATTACTGTTTCCATTTTATAGATCAGAAAACTGAGGCAGAGTTTAAATGATTTGCCCAGGATCACACAGCTAGTAGGTTCTGAGTCAGACAGGATCTCAATCTTCTTGATTGTAGTCTGGCATTTCTATCCATTGGGCCATTCAGTTCAAAAGCTGGAAGGGACCTCAGAGATCATCTACTATGATTCCCCATTTGAGACCTTGAAATGTTTAGTGTCTTGTGCAAGGTCACTCAAGTAAATGTCAGAGATGAGATTTGAATCCAGGTTTTCTGACCCCAAAGTTAGTGCTTTGGCTATACTTAATAATTACAAAAATGAGTTTCTATTTGGGGTGGGATTGGAGAAGAAACAAAGAGTTGATGGGTAATCAGAATGATATGGGGGGGAAGAACAAAGAAAAAAGACATCAGTGAAACATAAGACAGCAGAAGTGTATTAGAGAATTCCTTAGTTTTGCACTGAACAACATACTTAAAAATAAATTGTATATAAGTTCACAGTATCAAATATAATCTTTTCTATTGAAATGTTAAGATCACAATAAAAAAAAATTCAATTAAGCATACTCATGTGTGGAAATCCAGGTGCCAAATGGCAGATGCTTGGAAAGCATTTGGGTCAAGTCTGGTAAAGGGAGAAGCCAAAAAATAAATAAATAAATGAGGAATTCTGGAAACATATCACAAGTCTGGCACTGAGGCATACTATAGAGTGGAGCAATCATTCAGAAAGACATTGGAGCTCTCTTTTTGCCCCCAATATAGCAACTAATATTTTCTTGTTTTTCCTCAATATCTTCAATATTCTTCCAAAGTTAAGATGAAAAAGCAAGGGGAAAAAAAATCTACTTTTAACCTTTTTTTTTAGATTTTTTTTTTTACAAGGCAAACGGGGTTTAAGTGGCTTGCCCAAGGCCACACAGCTAGGTCATTATTAAGTGTCTGAGACTGGATTTGAACCCAGGTACTCCTGACTCCAGGGCCGGTGCTTTATCTACTGTGCCACCTAGCCATCCCAACCTGATTTTTTCACCGACAGGAAGAAAGTAGTTGCCAGGACTGGAATGGCCGGTTGTTGAGTGCCTTCTCAGAGGACCAAAATGACATCACTCTATCAGGGTGGATGTGCAGTGTTCAACGCCGCTGATCAGAACAAACAGAACTAAGCACACTGCCGGAGGTTGAGCACAAAATGATCCCTAGGATCGTTTCGCTCGCATGAACATTGGGAACGGAGCTGTCTGGACTTGGGCATCTCACGGGTCCTTTTCAGCTACTGCCATTCCACTTTGTGTATAGGCCAGGGAGCAGCATTCCGGGGCGTCCTGGGCCAGTGTCTCCCAGTCTCACAATCCATTCCGGAGTTCTTCGGAGCTGGGTTGGAAATTATCCTTGCACTGCTTCTTCCGACCTCATGCGGGCCCTTTCCTTGGGTGAATTCTCCAAGAAAGGGTCTTTTAGGCTGTGATGATGGCCGAGGCTCCTCCAACGCGCTGTGCACCGAGTGGCCGCTGGGTGGCGCCGGAGCTGGGCTGGCAGGCCAGGCCGGCCGTGCCCGCTCGGGGGCTGCGGGGCCTGGGCGGGTCCCCTCCTCCGGCTGGCGTCAGAGTCCCCCTCGGAGCAGGAGAAAGGCACGGCGAGCCGCTCCGACACCCTTGCCGAGGGCGCTCACGGGGAGTGGGCCGGGCTGGATGTCACAGATAAGGCGGCAACCACGGGGTGTGGATTCACCGCGAGGCCCAGGCGTTGGGGCTGGACCCAGGAGCTGGCAGAAGCGGTGCGTGGGGCGCTGGGGCTCCTCCGGAAGCACTAACCCTAACCCGGCACGTAGGCGCCCGCGCCGGACCCGACGCCCCGGCCCCTGCCGTCCCGCGAGGCACTCTGGGTGTTGTAGTCCGGCCGGCGGAGTCCCGGTCCCGCCCCCGCCCCCGCCCCCGCCGAGGGGCCGAGCGCTTCCGGGTCGCGGGCGGCGCGCTGCTCTGGTCTCCCGGTCCGCGGCCTCCGCCGCTTCGGAATGTGGCCCCGGATGGCGGTGCGAGGGCTCGGGGTCAGGGGTCGCCTGGGGGGCGGGAGGCCTGAACCCCCGGGGAGCGGGCGGGCGGGGGGAGCCCGGGGCCCCGCTCACCCCACGCGTGTGCCCCCGCAGCGGCCTCTGCAGGGACGGGCCTGGGCCAGCCTGGCGCTTCGCGGCCTGCACGGGAGCCCGGCGCGCGCGCGGCCCCTCATCCCCATCGTGGTGGAGCAGACCGTAAGTCCCACGCGCCTCGTGCCCGCGCCGTGCCCCCGCATGCGCCCCCGGTGTTGGAGGCCGCCCGGCGCCCGGGGTGGTGGCTCGGGGCCCGGGAAGCCCGCGGCCGCCCCGACAGCCCGGGGGCAGAGGGGTGCTGACCGAAATGGAAACAAGCGCCCGTTGGGGACCCCCCGTGGGCCAGGCAGGGGAGCCTGAGCCACTCGGGGGGCTGAGTCTGCGTCAGCCCAGGGTTACACTCCGTAGGGCGGGGAGGAAGCAGAGCCGGGCTGCCCAGCCGGCCCGCGGTGGGCCAGCTCTGCCCGCTCCCGTAGGCGGTGCCGGCGCCTTCCCTCCGGAAGAGGACCGTGAGCCGGGGAGGTGATGCCGTGCCGTGCGAGTTGGACTGAAGGGGGGCGGGAGGGGGCGAACAAAGCCCCCCGCCTCGCCTCCTCCTCCGGAGTCCCCGGCGTCCGCCTGGGCATCGGTGCAACCCGAGATGGCTGGCCCTGCAGGCCCTGAGGACGCAAGTACAGGGACCCAAAGGCGGAGGCTCCGACGGGAACTGATGCGAATAGCTAGTGTTTGTGAAGTGCTGTGCATCATCTGTTAACTCAGTGACCCTATTGCAGGGTACCTTGGAGTAAAGCCTGAGGAAACTGAGGCAGATAAATAAGTGATTTGTCCTAACCACCAACTGTGTTTAGCCAGGTTTGAACTCAAGTCTTCCTCACTCCAAGGCCCAGTGCTCTAATCATTTCACCCTTTGGCTTATTCTGTATAGGGTTTTAAAAGCTAAATGAAGGGGCGGCTAGGTGTGCGCAGTGGATAGAGCACCAGCCCTGGAGTCAGGAGTACCAGAGTTCAAATCCAGCCTCAGACATTTAATAATTACCTAGTTGTGTGGCCTTGGCAAGTCACTTAACCTTGCTCCTATGGGTAATTTTGTTATTTAGTCATTTTAAATTGTTTCTACTTTTCAAGGTCCGATTTGGGGTTTTTCTTGGAGAAGATACTAGAGTGGTTTACCATTTTCTTCTCTAGCTTGTTTACAAATAAGACAAATCAGGTTAAGTGACTTGCCTAGGGTCAGGTCACTTGCTAGCATGTGTCTGAGGATAGATTTGAACTCCAGGCCCAGAACTTTTTCCATTGTCCACTTGGCCTTCACCTCCTAGAGGTAATAGCCACTGGAATTATTTGGGTAGTGGATTGTCATAGTCAGATCAGTGCTAAAGAAAAATTAGTGTGGCAGCATTTGTGTAGAATGAACTAGAGAGGAGAGACCAATTATAAGTCTGTTTCAATTATTCCAGGTAGAAGGTGATGAGGGTCTGATTGGCCTAATAAGCAGCTAGGGCACAGTAGAAAGACCGCTGGCCCTGGAGGCAGGAAGACCATGTAATCTTGGACAAGTCATTAAATCACTGCTTGTCTCAGTTTTCTCAACTTTTAAATGCACATGACCTGGTTCAGAGTGGGCACTTAACTATAATATATCTTATCCTTTTGTCTCTACATTGCCACCCCTTGCTTCTGATAACTTCCCTTTTCCCCCTTTCATTGCCCTACTCTGTCTCTTAGCTCTCTTCTTTGCCCTGATCCTCTTCCTCTGCCCTATTTCTTTCTCTTTCTCTCCCACCCCAGTGTCCTCACTCTCCACACTCTTCTCTGACCTTCATTCTGCTCTCCTCCTATAGGGCCGAGGAGAAAGAGCCTATGATATTTACTCCCGTCTACTCCGGGAACGGATCATCTGTGTTATGGGACCTGTAAGTATGATATCTGCCACACCCCTTCATCTCCATTGCCCAGCCCATGGATTCATCCTCTTGCTAAACTTCCCCTCATGCTTCTATCTCCTCTCCATATGCAGATTGACGACAGTTTGGCCAGTTTAGTCATTGCCCAGCTGCTTTTCCTTCAGTCAGAAAGTAACAAGAAACCCATCCACATGTACATTAATAGCCCTGGTAAGTAACTACTCTTTCCTACAGCCCTTACCTAAGTCCTCCATAATTATCCAGTAGGGTCAAGAATTTTACAAAGGAGTTAACTGAGACCCAGAGAAGGGAAGGGATTTATGGAAGGTCTCTTAGGCAACATGATGTAAAGGAAGAGTTTTGTTGTTAGAATGAGCAAATCTAGATTTGAGTCCTGACTCTTGCACATATTAGCTCAATCCTCTAGGCTTCAGTTTCTTGACTCTCAAATAAGAGGGTTGAACTAGACTTACATGAAGTTCCATGAAAGAGTGGAACTTTATTTTGTATGGTTAGTAAACCATCATGAGACTTGTTGCCTAATTGCTATCTAGGGAGGTGCTATAGATACTGATGGAATGGAAAGGGCACCTCTGCCTGTGTGGAGGCAAGGAACCCCAGAGGGTTCTTGAGAATCCTAGAATAGGTGGGGGGAAGAGGGTGAAACTGGTAGGGGGGAAAAGAAGTGGTGGGTGTTCTGTGGAAAGGACAAAGGCAAGCAGTTTCCCAACATTAGGAAACTCGAGTCAGGGGCATGGATTAAATTTGCTTAGTGATTGGAAGGTAGCTTCATCTTCTTTTTGTCTACTGTGGCAGGAGGTATTGTGACTTCGGGCTTGGCTATCTATGACACTATGCAATACATCTTAAATCCCGTCAGCACCTGGTGTGTGGGCCAGGCAGCTAGCATGGGCTCCCTGCTGCTGGCGGCTGGTAGCCCTGGCATGCGCCACTCACTGCCCAACTCTCGAATCATGATCCACCAGCCATCTGGAGGGGCCCGGGTGAGTCTTGTACTGGTAGCAGCAGGCAGCCCTGCCTCTCTATTCCTACTTTCCTTCACACACCATTGCCCCAGACTCCTTTTCCTTGTGTCTTCATTCAACCAGCTCTGTCTGCCCCCTCCTCCCCTCATCTCCCTTCTTCCTCCCTGCCTTCCCCCCCACTCTTCTCCAGCCCTCCCTCCACTTCCTCCCTAATCCCACTCTGCATTAGTCTTCTTTCTCTGCCTCATCTCTTTCTCCACATGCCCCTGCACAGCAGAAATTTTATATTTATACTTTGCAGTTTACAAAATGGTATCCTAGCCATAGCAATACTACTAGCTTTCATTTATGTAATTCTTCGAAATACTTAAAACAGCCTTGAGTACTAAGTGCATTGTTATCCTTATTCTACATTCTAGGATACAGAGGCACCAGAAACTTTTGGCTTTTACTCTAGTATTATTTCAGGACAGAAGCTCTGGTGAGGGAAAGAGTACAGTGTTCTAGGAGAATGTTAAAATGGACAGAGACCCCACCTTGTACATCCTTGCACTACCTTTGAATTAACCCACTTCTATAGCCCAACTCAAATGCTGTGGCTTCCGTGAATCCTTCCCTGATCTTCCTAGTTGGTAAAAACTTGGTCACCTCTGCTTTCCTAGACTCTCATTGTAATTGGAACAGGGGCAGTTAGGTGACACAGTGACGCAGTGGATAGAGCACTGGCCCTAGAGTCAGAAGGACCTGAGTTCAAATTGGGTCTCAGATGCTTAATACTTACCTAGTTGTGTGACCTTGGGTAAGTCACTTAACCCCATTGCCTTGCAAAAAGCAAAGACTGTAATTGGGAAATGTTTGAGAAAATAGAAAACCAGAAACCAGCTTTCCGTTGGTCTAAGTCAGTCAGGCTTAGGTCACTTAGGTTAAGTGATTGAAGAGGTTCCCACCTGTATGTGTCAAGAGACTCGTACCCAGAGCTTCCTTGTCTCAGGGCTGGCTCTCTGACCAGATCATGCATTGTCTTATAATTGGGTTTATAGTTTTGCATGTTATCCCCCTACCAGCTTCACAAAGGCAAGGATTGTTTCATGGAAACCTTGTATCTCTCTCAGTTCATAGCAGGCAGCTTCATGTGGGGAAAGGAATGACTGGGATCAAGTATTCTGCCAGTACATGGTGGGCACGTCTTCAATGCTTATTGGTTCTGGCTGCAGCTGCACCTTTGTGACCCTGGCCCAGTTACTTCCCCTCTGTAGTTATCAGCAATCTAATCTGTAAAATGAGGGTGGCCATCCTTTGCACTGTGTTCCTCAGGCTACTTTATAAATTTCAAAATACAATATAAATGTGAGCCCCTAGTAGACACTAAATTGAATTACTGACTTCAGGCTGGACTCCCTGCAAGCTGGGAAGTGTCCCTTGTGTGGGCCATCCCCAGCTCTTCATCGGGTCCCCTCCTCCCCCATCTAGGGACAAGCCACAGATATCGCTATTCAGGCTGAGGAGATCATGAAGCTGAAGAAGCAGCTCTATGGCATCTATGCTAAACACACGAAGCAGCCTCTGGATGTCATTGGTGAGGATGCCCAGGCCTGGGCCTTTCCGGGCTTCTCTTCTCATGCACCAGACACTGTCCACTGGGGCTCCTATTGATCTAAAACAATAATGGCTCACATTTTAGAATTTACTGTTTAGTGGTTTACAAAGTGTTTCCTCACATTAAAACCCTTTGAAATAGGAAGTGCATTAGCCCCATTTTACAAATTAGGAAACTGATATATGGTAACGTAACTTGCCTGGAGTTACAGAACTAGAGTCTCAGGCACTATTTGAACCCAGGTCTCCTAAATTTCAAACCTCACTGTTATTGTGACCTCAGTGAAGAAAATCGTCATTCACAGCCACGTGTAGGTTCAGGACTAAGCTTTTCAAAGGGCTACTTGGATGGGTCAGGCCTTGGTGGGGTTGGGAGGAATGTCCTGGGTTCAGTTGACCATTTGTGTTTTGCGTCTAGGTTCTTGACTCCACCGTTCTCCTTTGACACTGACTCTACCCTCTTGCAGAGGCTGCCATGGAAAGGGACCGATACATGAGTCCTATGGAAGCCCAGGAGTTTGGCATCTTGGACAAAGTGCTGGTGCACCCCCCACAGGATGGAGAGGATGAACCGGAGCTGGTCCAGAAGGAGTCTGCGGTCGTGCCTGCTCCAGTTGGGCCCTGAGGATGGATGAGCCCCTTCCTCCCTGTGGATGCTGAGGAGCAAATGATAGTCCTTGTCTACACTGGCTCTGACCTTTGCACTGTGCCGCTGTGTCCCAGGACTCCTGGTTGTAGCTTTAGATTTCAGGGGGTTCCAGGAACCCATCTGGGGGTGAAGCAGAGGGGATCGGTGGCTGAGCTGGGCCACTGCCCCAGAACGGACTTGCCAGAGGGCGTGGATTTTAAATTAAAACTTTGGTCACTTTTGGTCCCTGCTGTCTATCTCTTTTTCCCCCTTTGTCCAGGGAAAAGAAAGCTTTGGGCATTCCTTCATCCAGCAGCCCTCTGGGAGCCTGGCGGGCCATGGTGAGGGCCTGAGGGCACAGCCGCCCCCTGCCCCAGGCTTCCATCAGCCTCCCGGGCCAGTCACGTCTCCGAGGGGTGACTCGTGGCCCCGCGGAGGGGGGAGAAGCCCGGCACCGCCTGCCTCGGCCCCCGGCCGCCCCCCGGGGCCTGGGACCATGGGGCCCGAGCTGCGGACCGGCAGCGGGGCCCGGCCCCCACGTGCTTCCGGGCGCGGAGGTGCGCGCGCAGCCTCCCTCGGGAGGCCCGGGCCGGACGTGGCGTCACTCAGACCGTGCCCCCGGCCCCGGAGGTCAGCGGGGCAGGGGCGGAGCCGTCGGCTTTCCGGAGAGCCGGTTGGCTACCTCGTGGCGTCCTCCGGCCCCCGGAGTGGCCGAATGCCTGGGGGCGGGGCCGGAGGCAGCCAATCGGGCCTCGGCGATGTCGCCGAGGGGAAGCGGGGAGGCGGGCCCGGGCGCTCGCACCCAGCCGGGGCGGGGCACCATGGTGGGGAGCGGCCGCCTGGCCCTGCGCGCGCTGCGGGCCCCGGGCCCGGCCTTCTCCCCCGGCTGGCTCCGCGGCTCCGGGCCCGCCGTGCTCCGCCGGCTGCGGGGGGCGGCCGTGGTGCGGCCGGGCTTCCTGAGCTCGGCGGAGGAGGAGGCGCTGAGGCGGGAGCTGGAGCCCGAGCTGCGGCGCCGCCGCTACCAGTACGACCACTGGGACGCGGTGAGTGGGGGCGGGGAGGCCCTGTACCCACCCCCCCGCGGCCCGGGGGTCGCCCGCCCGGCCAGGGCTGGGCTCTGCCGCCCCTCGGCCCCTCGCAGCCCCCGGCAGCGCCCCGGGCCCCGGGCCCCGGGCTCCCCCCCCCCCCCCCCGGCCCGGCCCTCGTCCTCGGCTCGGGGCGCCCGGGTTCCCCCAGACCCCTGTGTCCCCCCCACAGGCGATCCACGGCTTCCGGGAGACGGAGAAGCTGCACTGGTCAGCCGCGAGCCAGGCCGTCCTGCAGCGGGTCCGGGCGGCCGCCTTCCCGCCGGCCCTGGCCCAGCTTCCCCTGGTCCACGTCCTGGATCTCCACCAGAGCGGCTACATCAAGCCCCACGTGGACAGCGTAAAGGTGGGCCCAGGAGACCGGGCCCCGCCAGCCCCGCCTGCCGGGCCTGCCCCTGCCAGCCCCGCCTGCCCCGCCTGTCCTGCCAGCCCCGCCTGCCCCTGCCAGCCCCGCCTGCCCCTGTCCTGCCAGCCCCGCCTGCCCCTGCCAGCCCCGCCAGCCCCACCTGCCCCGCCCCACCTGCCCCACCTGCCCCACCTGCCCCACCTGCCCCTGCCAGCCCCGCCTGGCCCGCCAGCCCCGCCTGCCCCTGCCCCTGCCAGCCCCGCCTGCCCGGCCTGCCCCTGCCAGCCCCGCCTGCCCCAGCTCTGTGGCTGCCCTTGAAGGAAACCTTGATGCCCGCCCCTGCTGGCCAGGCTCTATGGGACCCCTTTACAGTTATTGCTTCATTGGTTCTTCCCACCAACCCTGGCTGGTGGGTGCTGTTATTATCCTCATTTTACAGATGGGGAAACCGAGGCAGAGGTGAATGAGCAAGCCCAGGGCCACAGAACTAGTACCTGAGGCCAGATTTAAACCTGTCTTCCTAACTAGACCTAAACCTAGTCTTCCCATCAGTGAAATGGGGTGATCTCTAGCGTCCTCACTGGAACAACAGTAATGGTCAGGCTCTTTGTGGAATGCTTTGGAGATAGGAGTATTTGAATCCAGCCTCAGACACTTGACATTTATTAACAGTATATGATCTTGGGAAGTCACTTAACTCTGATTGCCTCACATCCAGGGTCATCTTCAGTCCTGATTCATATCTGGCCACTGGACCCAGACCACTGGACCCAGACGGCTCTGTAGGAGAAAGTGAGCCTTCTCCTCTCTGCCCACCCCCAGTCTATTCATATGCATCACCTCCCTGATGCCATGGTCTTCTTTGAGAATGAAGGACAACATCACAGTTATGTCAATTGATCCTCACAACAACCCTGGCTGGTGGGTGCTGATATTGTCCTCATTTTACACATGAGGAAACTGAGGCAGAGGTGAATGAACAAGCCTGGGGTCACACAACCAGTAAATCCCCAAGGCCAGACTCAAGGTCCAGCTCTCTAGTTATTTAGCTGCTTCTTGGAGCTCAGTCTTCCCATCACTGAAATGGGAGAATCTCTGCAGTTCCCCCGTCTCAGTTCTGACAACTTTTGGTTCTAATTCTCTGGCCAGTTCTGTGGAGGCATCATTGCAGGCCTCTCCTTGCTCTCCCCCAGTGTCATGCGACTAGTTGACACCCAAGATCCTCAAGAATGGTTGGAACTGCTACTGGAATCTGGCTCCCTTTATATCCTCAGGTAGGAGGACCTTAGGACAAAGGGGAAGAGCTCCTAGAAATGGGATCTGGGGCTGTTATCTTAGACTTTTGAGGTTTTCTTTGTTATGGACTTCATCCCTTGCCCCATCAATCCTAGCCTGCTACCACTCTCAAGCAGCATAGAAAGGGTACCACAGTGGGCAAAAAACCTGCCCCTCAGCTACTGACCCAAGTCTTTCTTACCCTCCACACCAGGGGCCCTGCCCGATATGACTTCTCTCACGAGATCCTTCGAGATGAAGAGTCCTACTTTGGGGAGCAGCGAGTCCCAAGGGGCCGACGAATTTCTGTTATTTGCCGTTCCCTCCCTGAGGGGGAAGCCAAGCCCTCCATCTAAATGACCTCAGGTTCCATAGCTGCAGGACCTCTGCAGGGGTCCATGGGCTTGTACTCAGTTTTGTATAAAGTATTAATGAATAAAGTTAAGAGTGTTTGACCCCTGGTCCTGTCTGATGAAAAGGGCACTCTCCCAACGGAGGAGATAAAAGACTATCAAAGACAGCCCCGAGGAAGTGAAGGGCAGAGGTTGGTACCCAGTGCAGAGCAGTCGCAGCAATCGACTTTTTTATTAACAATGCCCCTCTTCCCCAGTCCTCCTGGTTTCCATCACACCCACTCGAGAGTAGGCTTCACTTTCCCTCAACTACCCAGTAAATAAATGTCTGTACCCACGTGTGCTTGACAAGCCAGGTGTGAGGCTGCAGGATGCTGAGGAGGAGGCCTGGTGGCCCAGCAGAGCCAGGGGAGGACAGCGAGTCATATCAACCTCAGAGAAGAGAGGAGGGTGTTGCTGGGTGAGGGGACTGGTGGGCTTTGTGGACCCAGAAGGGGCCTTCAGATTCCACAGCCACAGGCAGCAGCGGAGAGCTGAGGCACATGATGCCAGTGGTGACTGTTGTCCAGGAAGGCCACATCCTCGTACCGGGTGGGGTGACAGCAGAGTTGGCCCAGCACCCGGCCCTCACCTGAAAGCCTGGCCAGTGTCAGACCATGATGGGTATGGGGACTCTGGCAGCTGCCAGCACAGTAGCGGAAGGCAATGGTCTCATCAGAATTGTAGCCAAGGCCTAATTCGGTCACCGGCAGCAATAGACTCTGCAGCTGACATTCAGTGGCTAACCCAGGCAGTGACCTGGATATCCGGGCTCTGGAAGCAGATGGGAACAAGTGGTGCCCTAGAAGAAAGGAGAAGAGCAAGGCCTTAGGTATAGGCTAATTGCAAGGAAAAGGTTAAGGGGACACCCTTTTTGGAGAGCTAAGATTGATCACTGTCCTCCCCTTTGCCTAGCCAGCCTATCCTGTCCCTTTACCTGGCCACGGCCTCTTGGTCCTGTGGGTTGGAGGCAGCTTTTCAGGTCTGAGGTGTGCATCTGAAGTTTCAGGAGCCAGACTCAATTCCCTAGAAGCGGGTTCTTCCAGAGTTCTGGGGACAGAAGGCAATTCCCCAAGGCTAAGAGGCAGAAGCAGCAAGAGAGTGAGCAGAATCAGTGCCCGGGCCATGCTGAGCTGTGGGTTGTAGGAGAGCTTGAGGCTGGAGGGTTCCATGCACTCCACTATATCTCCTGCACCCCCAGCAGGAGGAGCTGGTCATAGCTGGGTGGGCGGCCCAGAACATTAACCCTTGCCCTGCCAGACCTCCTGTATCTTGAAATAGGCCTGAAGAGCTCCATGGCTATCCATCACTACCAGTTAATTCCTAGCACTTACACTTCTCTATGGACCATCAGCATGTGGTTAGGGGAAGAAAGTGAAAGCATTGGGTGGGACTACTAAGGGGAAAGCATCTGCCTCCACTATCCCCCAACTCTCAAGTCAGGTGGCTTCCTCTCCTAACATTACAGAGCCCTTTTATTTTTATTTTTTGCTTTTTGCAAGGCAGTGGCGTTAAGTGACTTGCCCAAGGTCACACAGGTATGTAATTAAGTCTGAAGCCATATTTGAACTCAGGTCCTCCTGACTCCAGGGCTGGGGCTCTATCCACTGCTCAACCTAGCTGCTGCCCAGAGCCCTTTTAATAGTGCTTCCAACTTGGATTGGAGCTAACCACATCCCATTGCCGAGGCTTTTTGGATGACCAGAATGGACACTGTTGACACCTTTGCTCTCTGAAGCCAAGCTGGAGAATAACTGATAGGGGCTGCTAAGGACAGTCACCTGTTCAACAGATGATAGGAAATCCCTCCTCAAGCTTTCCTAGATTCCAGGCTCCAACTTGAGCAGGGGGATTAAAGCTTCATGCCCCTGTCTCCGGGCCTGGCTGTTCCAACATCCAAACAGGAAACACCCATCAGAGTCCCATATTTTCCCTTCATTACTGAGCCACGGATGACACCAGGGAACTTGGTGCTCTTCCACAGCTGTCTGAGGGAGAAGGCAGAGGGAGGCTGGGGAACCCCTCTAGCCTTCCCGGATCCCAGTAACTACTCAGAGAACCAAGTTATCCAACCCAAGCCCTGAAATCGTGACCTGTGCTAAGGGGTGGTGGGGTGATGGTGTGACACGGGGTTCAGAAGAGCCCACCTCCTCCTGGAAGTTCCCATAAAAGGTGTAGGTGAGGAGGTAGGAAACAGGAGAGACCTGGGAATGCCAGGCATTTTCCAGGAATTAGCTTGACATCCCAGACATTCCCAGCAGCAGCCAAGTACAGTGTGGGGAGAGGAAGGGACAAGGCAGAAAGGAAAGTTTCCACACCCGGGGCAGCTCAAGACTAAATCCCTTTTACGATTTATCCATACAGGAATGGGGAGGGGGGGGCACTAGATTTAAAAGTCACAAGGTCTGAGCTCTGTTCACTGGATGACACCAGGTCAGTCCCTTTCCTTCTGTGGGTCTCAGGTTCCCTATCTTAAGAGTCAGGGATGTGGATGGTCTCAGGCCACTCTGGTTCCAGAATCCATAATCTTGAGAGTCCTGGTTTCCCCAACCCAAGAAGTCACACTGAGCCAGAGAGAAAAGCCCCAAATAACTTTTATTCCCCCCGTGACAGGGAGGGTCTGGGGAATATCCTGTGTCCAGTCTGAGCCCTGTGGTCCACGCTGCACCTGGGCTTCATTCCTTGAGGGAAAAGTGCATCTTGTCATTGATCATCTTGCGCTCGGGGTTGAGGCGCTTCAAGATCTGGGCCAGAACATTGACTGTCTGGTCGCTGCTCAGCCCTGTTTTCTTGGTCTGGAACTTCTTCAGCAGATCTTTGGTGGTCATGGGCTTTCTGGTCAGATAGCGTCTCACTGCATCCTCTGTCACCTGCACGTCCCTGTGGGAAGGAACACCAGCATCAGGGGCCGAGGTTCTTGGGCCAGACTCGGCTCCCAGGCTCCCAGATATCACCCCTCACTCACCCACTGCTGGGCGTGGATTTTCCAGACTGAGGCTGGGGGGTGGATTTCCCTGAGATGCTCTGAGGTCCGGCATCTAAGCGCAGGCGCTTGGCCGCAGGTGTATCACTGGGTCCAGTCTGGCGCTTCCCTGCAGGAAACCATCAAAACCAATGTCAAAACTGGAGGGCTCTCTCAAAGGTCAGGCTGGTTCAGGGCTGAACAAGAATCCCCTCTGCGGGCTTCTGACTCCTCCCTGAAGACTAACTGGAATTCCAGGGTCAAGATTCCAAAGCTAGGGTGGCCTTGGAGTCAGGAGAACCCGAATTCAAATCTGGCCTCAGACACTTAATTGCCTGGCTGTGTGACCTTGGGCAAGCCACTTAAAGCCCATTGCCTTAAATAAATAAAAATTAGAAAAGATTTCAATGCTAGCCCTGCCACTTACAGAGCCTCCCTGGGCCCCAGTTTCCTCATTCATACCTGGTTCTTGTATGTAGGGTCTTGTTTCCATATAACATCCAGGTCATCTTCCTCCCACAATATGTTCTCTCATACTGATGTTCTCCACAAAATGTGGCTCCACAACTAACCACAATGCAATGGCAGAGAACAGTGGGACCATTCCCCTCCCCAGGTCTGAGCCCCTACAGCAGCATAAAATGAGCTCCCTGGTAACTGGGCCTCTCCCTTGCTCCTCCTGTCCTCAGGTGGGGAAAACAGAACCTGCCCATTGGGAAAGAGCTCTGAAAAGGGAAGTTCAGGTGTCAAGAAGCCTGCCGAGATTATTAGAAGAGACAAAAGATGGCAGGACCAGCCGCTTGTGAGTGGAAGGGAAGAGGTCTCGACCCCATCTCACCTTGCTCCAGTTTGTTGGCAGCTGCCCGAAGGGTGGAGGACGTGCTCCCACTCTCCACACTGGGGGTACTTGGGCGGCTGTCTCCCCTGGAGCTGCTGCCTGAGGCCTTCCGTTCCCTCTTGGGGGGGGTCTTTTTCTTCTGCAGAAATGATATGGGGAAGGAGAAAGGAAGCCAAGGGAAAAGAAAGACAAGGCAGCCTTTCCCTGGGGAGAGAGGGGGTGAGTCCCTGAGTCCGGGTCCCACTGGGTCACACTCACGGTCATGAAAAGGGCCGAGGAAGCCTCGTTGTCAATGTCACTCTCCTCCGAGGTGTCTGACTCCTCACTGCTGTCTCCTTAGGGGTCAAAGAACAGTCTGAGCCTGGCACCCCCATCCCTGGGGCTCCTTTGCCCTCCCCATCCCAAAGTTCCCTCTTCCCTTTAGTCCCCAATATACACTGTTTTTGCCAGGCTGCACATTGGCAGAAGTATGCCTCACCTGGGTTCTGCCCTCAGGGAGCTAACTAGTCCAGGGCAGACACCAGATTCTGGCATGGAAAGTATCAACAGCCATCTTCACTGGTGCCAAGAATTAACCTCTCACTGTGTGGAATGAGCCCACTGCCACTGCTCCCCCCAGACAGTAAAAAGCTGGGGCAGTAGAGAGGAGGCAGAGATGGGCCAGGAGCTGGGCCTTCAAAGACAAGACTGGGAGCAAGGGGCATTTTCCCAAGCAGCTCAGGGCAGAGTGGAGAGGATGGGCTGGGAGACCCCATCACTCACAGAGGGTCTCAGGCTGGAGAGAGGCAGCTTGGAAGGTCAGGAAAATTCTCTCCCCACCCCCATCATGCTCACCTTTCCTCTTCTTCTTCTCCTGGGGGGTGGGTGCCTTCTTATCTTCCTCCTCCTTCTCCTCCTCCTCTGGTGGTTTTTCCTCCTCACTCTCTTCACTGCTTTCACTTTCTTCATCGATGCCTGAGAGAGAAGCAAGAGTTCTCTAGTAGGCCAGTGACCTCAGGCCCACCTGACCAGACCCTCCTTTCCTGCCCACATCTACCCCAACTTTAAAGCTCCTTCACTGTCCCCTGCCATCCTCTCCAGTTTCAGGCGGCCTCTGTCTCTTTGCCTGTCTGTCTCTCTCTCTCTCTCCTCCCTTTTCCAGCATTCCTCACAGAAAAAGTCTTACAATCATTGCCTCCATGGAGGTTACCAGTGATTTCTGAATTGTTACATTCAGATCTATTTTCAATTGTATGCTGCACATGCATCTCCAAATCAACATGACTAAAGTAGAACTCATCACATCTCCCCCCTCCCCAATCCAATTTTCTCTTATTTTTAAAAAAATTTTCCTGATTTGTTTTATGAGTTTTCTCAGGTTTGCAAGCTTTAAGTCACATTCCACTCTCTCCTCTCCCTGGTCACTCAATCTTCTGTTAACAAGTCCTTTCTCACAGGACCACTGGATCAATAGTCTCATTGATCTCTCTGTTTCTAACTATTCCCTCTCTTAACATGCTCTCAAGCAGCAGTGTCCAACCTTTTAGCTCTTCTGGGCTCCACAGTCCAACAAAAATTCCTCAATACCCATTCATGAATACAATGCAACCCATACCACCAAGGTACAGAACAAATGTCAAAAGGGCCCCTTAGAACGGGTTGCCAAATTGCTATCTCCAAATCACAGGATTTTTTGGAAGACATGTCACACTATTGACTTAAGCTGTGATTTGTCCTTTAAAGCCATTCTCAATCTGGTCCCCATCTACATTTCTACAGTTACTTCACATGCTATCCCTCAAAGGTTCTATGGTCCATGTACACTGGCCTTTTTATTGTCTTTACCCACAATAGCCGAGTCTTTGTCTGGAACCCTCCTCTTCTTGACCTTCACCTCTAGGGATGACCAGCTCTGTTCAACAGACTCATGATCCTTTCCATTTGACACATTTTCTAGTCACAGTTATTATCATTTCTAACTCCCTCCAGTCTCTTCTCCCTATTTTCAATTTCCTTTCTACCTCTCTGGGTGCATGGTATCCCCCCACCCCCAAGAAGAATGTAAGCTTCCTGATGGGGGAGTCTTAACAAAAGGCTTCTCTCCAAGGACACTTGATCAGTATTGGCTGAACTGAAGTGACATAGGGTTCCTGCTCTCAGGCAGGGACACACCTACCTTTAGGGCCTTCTTCCTCCTGCTTAACCACCTTGGGTTTTCCTACTACCTCTTCCTCAGAGCTGCTGTAAGTCAAAGAACAGGCTGCAGGTGAGCAGATTGTGGCCGGAGCTCCAGGTCCAAAAGGAACAGGTGGGGTGGGGCTGGTCCACCTTACCTGGAGCCATCTGACATGTAGTCCACCTCTTGGCCCTCAAAATCCCCATCATCACTGTCCTCAAAGGCCTCATCATCAGAGCCCTTCTTCTTCTTCTTCTTCTTACCTCCCTTGGCGGGAGGTGCTTTCTTCTTGGTCTTGGGGACCTTCTCTCCTAGAAGAGCAGAATGAGGTCAGGATCTACATTGTCCTGGTCCCTGATCCCCTACAGACACACTGCCCCTGACCCCCAGGCTCCCATCCTCACCCTCCTCCCCACTGTCATTGCTGTCATCAGAGCTCATCTCCAGGTCATCCTCCAGGTCATGGATACGGAGATCACTGGGCTTCTTGCGGTTTTTCTTCTCTTTATGCTCGTCGTCATCCTCATCATGGTCCTGGTCTTTCAGCCTACGCTGCTGCATGATGCTGAAGTGGTTCAAGACTTTGTTCCTCCTACAAAAAGGGCACGTATCATGTAGGGCTCCAGGATGGACAGTCCCCTCCTCCTGGAAGGAAATCTTCCCTGATTGACCATGCCCAACTCAGATCTCTCTACCTTCCCCTTCAGTGTTCATGTCTACTTTGCACTGGGGCAGATGGAAGATGGGGGTTGGATGTAATGTTTGATTTCTGAATGTGTGTCTGTGTGTTTCTCTCTCTCGTTCTCTCTCTCTGAAAACCATGATGCAATGGCAAGAGCCCTTCCTATGGAATTAGGGGAGCTAGTATGATTCCCAGTTGGGCTATTTAATTAGATCCTTTGATCATAGACCTAGGCCTGGAACAAAACTCAGAAGTTCATTTTATAGCTAAGGACACTGAAGGAAATGACCTTAAGGGACATATACAAGATCTTAAAGGTAATAAGAGGATTTTTTCCCAATTATGAGCTAGGACAAATTCCTAGGCCTCCATTCTCTTTGTTGAACAAAACAGATGAATGGGTCATAGCTTAGAATGTGTAGAATAAGTGGCAGAAGACACATAAAGGGATCAAAAGAAATCGAGCCAGGACATGCCAAGTTCATTAGAGAGGCACAAAACTAGCATCATACAAAGGCTAAGGAGGCGAGGATACCTGGACACTTGGAGTTAACCTTCCTTGTAGAACTTTGTGTACTCCCATAGATTCACAGGTTGCCTCCACCACTGGAACCTGTACTCCTCTCAGGGCAGGGGCCACCATGGCCTTTCTTTGTGTCCCTAGCCCTTGGTCCAATGTGGGTGCTTTGCTTGTTGACTGACTGACTGACCAACTACTGCCTCCCTTCTCCCTCTGCTCACCTTTCCCATTCTTCCTCAGCCTCCTCTGCAGTGAGTGTCCGGTGACGGGCCTGAGGAGTGAAGTTGTACCAGTTGTGTACAGGGAAGGCTTCAAAGGCCCCATCAGGACACTGGGTGAAGATGTAGTAAGAAGTATTTTCTGTCACACCGCCCTTCTTGATTCCTTTGAACCTGCATCAGGCAGGAGGAGAGAGAAAAAAACTGTTATCACTGCGCAGGCCCTTGTCCCTCCTCCAAGACCCACTCCCTTCAGAAGACCTGGCTGCAGTTTCAAATGGGACAGAAATGCAGCAGGTCTCTTACTCCTCCAAATCTCAAGGCATTGACAGATTTAGGAAAATGGCCCAGGATGGGGCCAAGAATCTTCTGGTCTTCTATTTTCCACCTAGGAAAGCTCAGAGAATGCTCCCTTATCCTACTTACCCTTCCAGGAAGGAAAAATATCAGCCCTGGGACAGGGCAGAGTCAGAGGAGCCTCTAAAAGGCCCACTCACCTCCTGCCTGTTTTTCCATTGACTTTGAGTAGCCAGGGCTGGTCCTCAGCTTTGAAGGTCTTGAGAATGATGCCATACTTCTTCCTTCTGGCCTCATCCCGAAGCTTTCGATTGAACTCGCTGCCAGCCCCAGATTCTGGCATCTCTTCTTCCTGATAGATCTTCTTGTTGCTCAGATCTCGTTCCATCTTGGCCTGACATATTGGAAGCAATATTATCCTTTCTTCAAGAAGCCTTAACTCGGGGCAGCTAGGTGGCGCAGTGGATAGAGCACCGGCCCCGGAGTCAGGAGTACCTGGGTTCAAATCCGGTCTCAGACACTTAATAATTACCTAGCTGTGTGGCCTTGGGCAAGCCACTTAACCCCATTTGCCTCGCAAAAAAAAAAAAAAAGCCTTAACTGAACATTGACATCTGTGATCTATAGTCATCTCTGACCTTTGTAATCCAACACTTAGTTAATCACTTGCTGTTAAAGATGTTCCTTTTATGTTTCTCTTGGGTCCCCATAAATTAGAAAGATAAGCTAAGCAAACATAGGGATCATTAGAACATTAGATCATCATAACCTATCACAATATCTGTATTTTGGAGAAGAACAGAGTGACAGGTCCTTACCTCTGTCAATGCAGGTCTCATACCTTTTGATTAAGGAAGCTACTGACCCCCAGACTGATCTAGATTCTTTTTTTTCCTTTCTTTTTTTTGCGAGGCAAATGGGGTTAAGTGGCTTGCCCAAGGCCACACAGCTAGGTAATTATTAAGTGTCTGAGACCGGATTTGAACCCAGGTACTCCTGACTCCGGGGCCGGTGCTCTATCCACTGCGCCACCTAGCCGCCCCTCTTTCCCTTTTTCTTAAAGGCTACTAGACTATGCCAAGATCCCTGACTTTTTTACCTGGTGCCAGGTAGAGAAGTTGACTTTGTCAGCTGCGTTGAAAGCCATGATATTGTACCTCTTGAGGTTGTTCCTGCAGGAACAGAACCGTCAGTAGGCCTATTTGAGCAATCCCCCCATTCCATCCCATCCCATCCCAAAAAAAACTCACTTGGGGACTCGAACAACATATTCGGTCACAGTCTGGCTGCTGGTCCCCTGAAGAGAGAGAAAGATAAACTGAGTCAGAAAGAACTGGGAAACAACCAGGAGAAACACTTTCAAATATAAGGCTGCACATCCATCTTACAAAACAGTCACAGGGGCAACTAGGTGGAGTTAGGAGGACCTGAGTTCAAATCTGACCTCAGACACTCAATCATGACCTAGCTGTGCGGCCTTGGGCAAGCCCCTTCACCGCATTGCCTTGCAAAAAAAAAAAAAAACAGTCATGAAACCTGTAGAGACAAAGGGTGGGCGAGCCCCCTTGGACGCAAACTCTACTGAGATCCTTTGGTCACTGACTAGACCTGGAAGAAACTTGGAAGTTCATTTTGCAGCTGAGGGCACTGAGGGAAATGGCCTTAAGGGCCACGTCCAAGACCTTACAGGTAATAAGGGGGTTTTTTCAATTAGGATTCAGGTCAGACTCGGGAAGCCTGGCGCGTGGGATGATAAAGGCGTCTATGTGGGCTGACAGTGCGGAATCACGCGCCCCAGGCGTACTTCCGGTGGGCACGCGGGCTCCCGGGGGCGGCCTGCCTTTACCTTGCCTGGTATTTTCAGTGACTGGCACCATGCCCTGCGCAGGAAGGCGCAAACAACCCCGCCCGCTGTTGGCGTGTAGGCCCGGCCCCGCGGGGGGGATGGGGGGGACCAGGCCGCTCCCAGCACACACTCAGACACAGACACACACACTCACAGACACAGACAGACACAGACACACACACACACACACGCACACACACACGCACACACACAAAGTCACAGGCTGTGCGCGGGGGTCGCGGGGCCGCCGCCGGGATCGCGCCCGCTCTCGCCCACACAACCCGCACATCGCGGGGTTCTCACGCGCTCACCAAGGTCGTCATAGTGTCTCAAGGTGGGCGCGCTGCCAGGCCGCGGGGAGGGTCGAGAGTCGTGGCACAGTCTGGCGCCTGAGGTGCCCGCCGAGCGCCGGGACCAAGCCGGCCCGGTTCCCAGCTCGAATACGGAAGAGCCACCAGTGGGCGCTCGGAGTCCCAGAAGGCGCCGCGGCGCGACCCGGAAGTTAAACTTCCCGCGGCGTCTTCGTCGTCTTGACAACCGTCGGGCGTCTGAAAGGCGTGTGTCAAACCGGCCCCGATCCTTTCCCACGACATAGGCGAGTCCGGGCGCCGGCCATTCAGGGACGGTGTAGGCCTCTTCCTCGTCCCTCAGTCCAGGTGGGAAGGGGAGGGTGTGAGGTACAAGAGCCAGTTGCGCTTCGTTCATTATTCATGAAGCTACAAACTGGACCGACCCATGTGTTTCCCGTGTCGTCATCCAACGGAGACACATACGGGAACTTTCCGGAGCTCCCTTCTACGCGGTGCAGCTTGGGACTCGTAGTTCTAGTTCCCCCCACGTCGTTCCGAATGGCTACCGATCCCTGTGCGCAGGCGCACACACGCAGCACTCCCCCCCGCCCGCGCCGTAGTTCTCGAGTCCTTGTTGTCACGGTAACTGCGACGCCATGGCAACTGCCGCCTAGGCTACCCTCCCGGCTCCTGGATCAGCAGCATCCCCATCTCCGCAGCGGATGGACCTCAGGGGCTCTGATGCTACCCTCTGGGCGGCACCACCTGTGCCACGTACAGGTCCAGAGGCCGCGCCACTTTTGTGTCTCTAGGCCGGCAAGTTTTTCTTTAATTTGCCTCGCGGTTTGGGCCAATCAACCCCTCTTCCAAGTGACGGGGAGATAGGTATTCTGCCGGCCCCACCTTTGCCACGCGGCTCCTCTCCGGATCACCTCCGGCTCATCACCACCTCTTCCAGGGCTTGCACCCAGACCCAGTGCAGACTGCTTTCTTTCCAGCAGCAAAGTCACCTTGTGCTGGAGAGACGCACCTCCAGGTGGCCTAAGGTGAAATGATTCTTCTCGGTCCTCACATCACACTGTTTGGGGTCCAATGAGCCATGTCCAACTCTTGGGGTTTGTTTGGGCGGGTGGAGGAGGGGTGGCTGAGTCTCCCCATCTTGCCCAGGCTGGAAGAGATGCTGCCACTCCCATAGGGCCTGATTTTTCCTGCTTTTGGAGACACTCTCTTGGGATAGGACCATGGTTTTTAGCCTTAACATAATGCTAGAAACATAGTAGGCATTCAATAATTGTTTATTGGCTGACCCGTCCCCAGAACTTCCAAATTTCCAAACCATCCACCAGTTTTGGTCTTCCAAAAGGCAAGACCTCTAGCACCATACCTGGCTCCAGATGAACTACTGTCTCCTGACTCCAGGGCCAGTGTTCTCTATCCACTGTGCCACCCAGATGCCCCTCAAATGTATTAAGAATGCCATCTGTACCTTTGACCAAGTCATACAGTTAAACAGCACTGGGCTGAGGACAGAGCCATAGGTCCATCACTTGAAACTTTTCAAGATGAAGTCAACTCATTAATATTTTTTTCTGTGGGTTCAATCATTTAACTAGTTCCAAATTCTGTCATAGATGACTCACAACTCTTCATCTCTTTTTTGTTTTGTTTTTGTTTTTTTACAAGGCAATGGAGTTAAGTGACTTGTCCAAGGTCACATAGCTAAGTAATTTTTAGGGGTCTAGGTAATGTTTTAAGATTTGAACTCAAGCCCTTCTGACTTTAGGGCTAGTGCTCTATCCACTATGCTACCTTGCTACTCCTACTCTTCACCTCTTTCACAAGTAGAGCTACTTTCCCAACATGCATTTGCACTAATGAATTGCTCCAGAGGGATAATACTCCCTTAGTTTCTAGAGGGTAATCCATTTGGCATGAGAGTCCTATTACTATACTATATTACTGTATTATAACCCAACTGCACCTGGAGTTTAAAAATCATCCAGCAGATTCAATGAGCTCTTAGCTTAGCAAAAACATTTTCTTAAAATAATAAAAGAACAACACTAGTCACAAAGCATAAATTTGGAATACACTTTCACAAATGGAGTAAACTCAGATTTCAAATATAATGGTAGTGAAGTACAATTGGAGAATAAACAATAAACATTTGGTAAATTTCCTGATAGTGAAGGACTAAGCAGCTTGAGCTTCACCTGAGAGGGAGAGAAAGAGAGAGAGAGAGAGAGAGAGAGAGAATCTGTGAGAAGGGAATGTGTTCCAGCTATGGTAAATGACCCAAGCAAAGGCAAAGGAACAAAAATGGGAAATAGAATGCCTTGTAAAGAATCATAAGAAATTCAATTTTATTGGATTGCAGAGTTTGGGAGTAGTATAAAACACAATTTCTTGGAGTCACAGGTGAGAGTTGGGTAGCAGATACCAAAGGCAGTTGGCAGCTCACTGTCCTGGAAGAAAGGCTTAAACCAGGTGGCTGACACCCTTTAAAATATTTGGTGAGTTAGAAGGATACCTAACCCAAGCATGTGAAGACCTCCTGGCAGAATGGGTGGACAAGAATAATTTGTTCCTACAACCACAAAGGTTGTAGGTAAAACAGCTGCAATGGAGTGCTTGGGATTTGGCCAGACACTGAAAATGTCAAGATCATCCAACAGCATTTACTGACTTTTGTCTTGCCAACTACTAGACTTTGGAGACTCTGAAAGAGAGAGTGAGGTTGATGACTTTATGCAGCTCTCAACTTAAATCCGGTTCACCAGCAAATCAAGACATTACTTGTTCATTATGTAAGTGGTCTTTGAGAAGAAAGGATGGGGGTGACTAGGTGGCACAGTGGATAAAGCACAGGCCCTGGAGTCAGGAGTACTTGGGTTCAAATCCAACCTCAGACACTTAATAATTACCTAGCTGTGTGACCTTGGGCAAGCCACTCAACCCCATTGCCTTGAAAAATCTAAAAAAAAAAAAGAAAGAAAAAGAAAGGATGAAGGGGGCAGCTAGGTGGTGCAGTGGATTCGAGTACTGGCCCTGGAGTCAGGAGTACCTGAGTTCAAATTCAACCTCAGACACTTAATAATTACCTAGCTGTGTGGCCTTGGGCAAGTCACTTAAGCCCCTATTGCCTTGCAAAAAAAAAATAAAGGATGAACCAATAAGTTTGGAAAGATATATTGGGGTTCAGTTCTGAAGGGTCTTAAAAGCTAATAGGTCTTGTTTTTCTTAGAGGGAACCACTAGACTAATGGAATCACATGACAAATCACTTTGGGTGCTATATGAAAGTAGAACTGAAATAGTGACAGATGAGTAAGGGGGATCAATTCTGAGGCCTCTGCAGTGGTATAGATGAAAGGTGATGATGGCCTGAATTAAATTCATTTGAGGGAGTGAAAAGATGGGAGAGATATGGAGGTGGGACCAATAAGATTCAGCCACCAATTGGATATGTGGTTGAGAGAAGATAAGAAACCAATGAAGATAATGCCAATGTTATGAGCCAGGGAGACTAGTGACTTTGACAGAAATAGTAAAGCTTAGTTTTTAGTTTTAGTTTTTTAGTTTTTAGTGGGGTTTTTTTTTTGTTTTTTTTAGTTTTAGGCAATGGGGTTAAGTGGCTTGCCCAAGGCCACACAGCTAGGTAATCATTGTCTGAGGCTGGATTTGAACTCAGGTACTCCTGACTCCAGGGCCGGTGCTCTATCCACTGTACCACCTGACCACACCAAAATAGCAGAATTTAGAAAAAGAAAAATTATGTTTTGGACAGGATAAGTTTGTGGTTCAATTTTGGGGAATGATTTGTCTAGTATAGGTATTGTTAAGATTTTTTTTACAAGGCAATGGGATTAAGTGACTTGCCCAAGGTCACACAGTCAAGACATTATTAAGTGACTGAGGCCAGGTTTGAACTCAGGTCCTCCTGACTCTAGGGCCAGCGCTCTTAGCTACCCCAGAAATGAGAAGTTTGAACTGCCTATGGGACATAATGTCCAATAGGATATAGGAAGTAAAAGTCAGGAAAGAGACTGTGTGATCTTATCTTGTGGCTTAAAGGGATTGTTCATTTCATTGTTACTTATACAAAGAGAGAGAGAAAAACCCCACACACCTTTGTTGGTGGTTTCATTAGTTATTGTGACCCAGGCTTCATCAGTTGGAGGTCAATCTCTGAAGATGAGCCTCCTCAAACACTGTCAATCTGCTCTTTGGACAACTGCCACACAATGTGTTGTGACTCAAAACTTTTCAAGGACTTTGCATTAGGACTTGCACCAGTTCCCCTGGCATAAACTTTGCAATTCCTGCTTCAAGTTTGAGGCAGAAGATACAAGGAAAGAGAAAAACAATGGGCCCTCTAAACCACACCACCCACAGAGTTATTGGTTGTGCTCAAACTGACATTTTTGACCCAGAGTCTGGTGCTAATGTGGCTGTGGTCTGAGCCTTAACCTGCTATGACTGAATCAGCAAAAGAATTGAGACTCAGATAGATGAATGCTGCTTTCTAGAAATGTGGGGGGTTGCCACTACCAAACAATGTCTGAGCTGAGTTTTCAGGGGAGGACAACTTGATCAGCACTTTTGGTAAACTTATGAATTGGTGAAATGGAGGAAAGATTAATTCCTTTGCCCTAATTGGTACAAGCATCAGAGACCTCTGAAAAGATGTTCAGACTTCATAATTCTTGCCCCTAATCCTTTTATCACATGGGGAAAAAGGACAATGTAGTTAGGAGAAATGTTTTTAGTTTGGGAAATGATCAGAAAGAGGGGGAAGAGATAGTATGTTTGTGGATATGGTGTGAAATTATAATAGTTGAATTGAAGGATGGTTGCCAGTCACAAGGTGAAGACAGAGCCATAGAGATATCATAATGTTAAATCTGGTCAGTGAGAGTAGCTAACTCTCCTCAGCCATGATGTGGTGGGGTCATAGGGTCTCATATCCATTGGGGAGAGCTTAGCCGAGACCCACCTGAGCTGATGGACAGAACACTTCCTAAGCATATGATAAATTACACTCCTTTGCTTGCTGATTAACGGTCTAGCTTCTTTTCAGTAAGCAAAGATCCGGGGTGGGGGTTAGATAGATACAGGTCTGGTAGCACCACAAAATATGTTACCCAATGCAATGGTAGAGTTGGGTGGATGAAAAGTAGTGATAATGGTTGCTCAAAAGGAGGTCACTCAGCCTTTTGCCTTAGCTACCTATGCTCGGTCCTGCCCTTTTTACTATTTTTTATCACTTAACTTGGGCGGGGGAAGGCATAGGTGCTGTGCTCATCATATTTACCAATCACATAAAACTAGGCTTGTCAGCTAACTCTTTGAATATTAGTCAGTATCCAAGATCTTAATGGGCAAGAAAATGTTGATCCACATATGAAGATTTTAAAAACTTTTATTAAAGTTTTGTTTTTAACCTTGCAAGTATTTCTTGATATACATCCCACCCTCTCCAAAAAAAAGTCCTCCCTTAAAAAAAAAAATCCAACCAGCATAAGGACTGCCAGTGTGTGTCACATCCCATACTCTGTCTTTAACTGAAAGAAGATATTTCTTCATTTCTGGATCTTTGGGTCTAAGGGAATAGTTTATTAAGTTTACATAATTAAAAAATGCTTTTCTGGAATGGTTGGACCAATGTGCTGTACTGCCACCAGGGACTTGAAGGGCACTTGAGGAAATCATGCAATTGAACTTACTGAGTCCACCACAAATTTATGTTGCCTAATTTCATTTGGGTCTTCACTGCAGCATGGCAGTCCTTTTAATCCTCTCTTAATTCTCTATCTCACTCCCCACAGAGACTATTTCAAACCTCCTCAAACTTCTCATAGCTTCTATCCCCTGCCCTTTATATTTTAATGAGAAAATAGAGACTAATCTTCATTAGATTTCTCTTCTAACATGTTTTTACATCTCAGCCCACTTTGACTTCAACCTTCAATTACTCTCCTTTCTGAAGAAGAGATGGCTGTTTTTGACAGAGATCCACTTGTTCACCTAATTCCATCTTCCTTTGAGGTCTACCAGCAGATTGCCTCCACAATCATTCTCTTCTGACTGTAAACTGGGAACAACTATGTGGGAGTTGAAGGTAGGGTGGGAAGAGAAGAGGTATTGATGCAGAGAGGTAGATTTAGGCTGAATGTAAGGAAAAGCTTTCTAATGTTTTGTCATTTTTCACTCATGTCTGACTCTACATGACCCCATTTGAGGTTTTCTTGGCAGAGATACTGGAATGACTGCCATTTCCTTCTCCATCTTACTTTATAATTGAGGAAACTGAGACAAATAGGGCAAAATGGTTTGCCCAGGGTCACACAGGTAAAAGTGTCTGAGGCCACATTTGAACTCAATAAGAGTATTTCTGACTTCCAGCCCAGCATTTTATTCACTGTGCCACCTAATAAATGAGAATTGTCTAACTGTGGAATGGGTTTCCTCTGGGAGTAGTTGCTAGAAGGTTGGAGGAAAATTTCTCAAACCTATTGTAAAAAGGGTATTTCCCCAGTAAAGATGTGTTATGAGTTGCTGTTCTCTGAGGCCACTTTCAGAATCAGATCATCAAAGGAATCAATGCTGGAGATAAATGTGGCAAATCATCAAAATTATCCATTTGATAGCTCCTTTTGCTCTCATTTACATGGCCAAGAGGTCTTGTGGCTAACAGGGATATGGAGCTGTCTGGGAGAGCCAGGTAGGAAGAGATAGAGAAAAACAAAGGCAATAGTGGTGGAGAGGGAAATCAGAGCTGTCTTCTGTTACTGGCTTCTTTTTTAAATGACTTTTGCAATTATTTCTGAGACTCTGTTAGTTAAATCAAAACAAAACCCTACCTACTACCCATATGGGAGAGTATGGAAATTCATTTTCTCTCTTCTAGGGCACTGAATATAGAGGAGAGCACACTTTGGATGAAAAGTGACCCAGTAGGAGGACCACTGAATTTGCAATCAAAAGACCTGGCTTAGACACCAGACTCTACTCCCCATTAAGCTTTTCTTTGATGATCTGTATCAGTTTCCTCACCTGTAAAATTAAAAAAGTTTAGACAACATTAGGAGTTCTTAACCTAGGGTTCACAAACTTTAAAAAAAATTAGGTAACTTTCAATATAATGGGTCATATAAATATATACATGTGTATATATGTATAGATGTGTGTATAATAATTTAAAAATATTTTCTGAAAAGAGATCCATAGACTTTACCAGATTGTTCAAAGGGTTGGGTCCTTGACACAAATAGGGCAATAGTAGGTACCCAGAGTTCCTTATGACATCAGAAAGCTAAGGGAGCAGAAGTGGGAGGGTAAAGGGGAGAGGGAAAAAGCCAGGTGGGAGGGAGAAAGCCAGGTGGGAGGGAGAAAGCCCAGGCTGGGGCCAAGGGGGTCTGGATGTGCAAGATCTAGGAGGGAAAAGTTGGTGGGCAAGTCACTAAGCCCCCCCCCCAAGGGTTCCTCAGAAGATGGGCATTTGCCAGTCCAAGCTGCCCCAGGAGGGAACACCCCTGAGGCCTCAAGAGAAGGGTAAATCTCTAGGAGTCATCCTGGGAGCCCAGCATTCCCCCATCCAGTTTAAGAGCCAGGATTCTATCCCCAGTTCAGAGGCAGAGGCTGGTGGGGGTGGGGGTGGGGTCAGGATCCAGGCAGAAAGCAGTCCCTTCCCTTGAGGGGGAGAGAGGAGGAGACGGAGTAGGGCGAGAAGGAAAAAGTTGGAGAAAACGGTTTGGAGCCTTCCATTCTCTTATTTTAGGGGTTCTCCCTACTTGGGAACAGGTACCACCTTACGCCAGTAGGTGAACATTGACCCAAAACACCTAGGCACTCAAAGGTAAACATGTGAGATAGTAGAAGTAGAACCAGACTTGCAATCTGAAGACCTGGATTCAAATTCTTGGGAAAATCTCTTTCCTTCTCTAGGTCTCAAGTTTTCTCAATTATAAAGTGAGAGGATATGATCTCTTAAGCTCCTGCCCAACTCTAAATCACATGATTTAACAAAAGAGTACCCTCACATATGCACCCACACCCCCCAAACCCCCTCGCACACATACACACACTCAATGTAAGCACAAGAGGAAACCTACAGACAGGTGCCAACCTCACAGACATGCCAACTTACCTTCTTCCTCCCACTCGCCAGATCTGCTTAAATCCTACCGGATCATCTTCGTCATGGGGGGACCAGGCTGTGGCAAGGGAACACAATGTGAGAACATGGCAACCAAGTATGGCTTCTGCCACATTGGCCTTGGGGAGCTATTGAGGGAGGAGGCAAATCAGGCCACTGTACGGGGTCAACAGATCCGGGAGTTCATGCTGAAGGGCATGCTGGTGCCCACGGTGAGGACCCAACTGACTCATCCTGCTCTCCCACAACTCTACTTTTGTGGCCTAGACCTTTACCCATTGCTAGAACAGAGGGGTTGCTTGGGGTCTTGGAACTCTCAGGAGACATCCATCATTGTGGCGTCTCAAAGGATGTTTAATTGGCATGTAGGAATGAAATGGGAGATGCTACCCATTTCACAGATTTGAGGGACTATATCCTTAAACTTGGATGACTGCAGTGTCCTCACTTCTCAGATAAGACTGAAGCAATTGTATGTGGAATAGCCAGGTACCTTGGGTTTGAATTGCAACACTGGGGATTGCTACCTGTGGGCCTCAGTTTCCCCAACTATAAACATTGTGGATATCAAGGCACAGAAGAAGCTAGTGACCCCACCCCAAGTCACCTAAGCAAGTTAGTGCAAGACCCAGTCTGGACCTCCCTAATGCCCAACCTCTGCCCCCATAGGGTGTAATTCTAGACCTGGTGAATGACAACATGTTGTCCCGACCACAAAGCAAGGGCTTTCTCATAGATGGATTCCCCCGGGAACTGGGTCAAGCCAAGGAGTTTGAACGCATTGTAAGTGTACTGCTTTCTCCCTAACCTTGCCAGCTCAACCATCTTCTCTAACACTATCCCCTGCCAAAACCCATGTCCCCACCCTTTATTAACAATCCTGACCAAGAAAACTGAGGGATGCAGAATTCATCCTCAATTGGGCTTCCTGATGTCTTCTTCCCAATACATGGAACACATTATCAGGTCATCTCCTTCAATCCTGTCTCATTCTAGAGAGATCACATGTATGAGGTCTGAGACAGGAGTTGGAATGTGAAGAAGGGGCAAGGCCATCCAGAAGTCTGAGGAATTGAATCAGGCCAAGCAGAAATAACCAGGGCACAATCTGACCCTTTTCAGGTCAAAGTACGGGGAATTACAAAATTGAAAGATTCCCTAATTCTTTGGAGTCCTCTGTCAGCCAATCTGTCAATAAATATTTATTTTGGTAAATAGTATTTTTTAAATTACAGGTAAAGATGTTTTCAACATTCTTTTTTTTTGTGTGTGTTTTGTTTTCTGTGGGGCAGTGGGGTTAAATGACTTGACCAAGCTCACACAGCTAGTGAGTATCACATATCTGAGGTTGAATTTGAACCCAGGTCCTCCTAGGTCCAGCATTCTAGTCACTGTGCCAAAACGGATAGAGATACACAACCTATCACAGAGAGTTACTTGAAAAACACTTTGTAAGTTGCTATAAAAATTTGAATTTTGATATAACCAGTAATAACCACAGTCATAACAATAGTTCATAATTATACAGGGCTCTGCAGTTTATAGTGCACTCTTCTCACAACAGGACTTTTTTGAGGGGGAGAGGAACATTTTATTCCCATTTTTACCCCCATTTTATAGATGGGAAACCAGGGCTCAGAAAATGGAGTTTAGGTGACTTAGCAGGCATGTTCTTCATAGATTTTTGAGACAGAAGAAACCTAAGAGATTTTAGCTCAACTTACTCATTTTACAAATGGGAAAACCAAGGCCCAGAGAGAGGTCAACACAGCTAAAAAGGAATAGAATGAAATGTGAACCCAGGTTAGTTCTTCTGAAGTCAAACTGCCCAATGTTTCATTCACTATCAACTGTGACATGTGATTCCTTCTTTCTCAACCTCCACATCAATGAAGAAACCAAGACCCAGAAAGAAAGTTTTGGGATCTGAACCCCCCACCCCTTCTGATTCCCTATTGATTACTCTTCATTTGACATTTACAGAAACAGCTTCAGAGTTGGAGAAAACAAAAAACCCAACAAAAAACTCAGATGATATATATACTAGAGACAGCTAGGTGGCACAGTGGACAGATCATTGGTACTCCAGACAGGAAGACCTAAATTGAAATTTGGCTTCTGACACTTACTAGCTCAGTGATCTCTAACAAGTCACTTAACCTCTGTTCGCCTCAGTTTCCTCACCTGTAAAATGGGGATAATAACCATACCTACCTCCCAGGGTTGTTGTGAGGGTCAAATGAGATACTTGTAAAAAACTCAGCACAGTTCCTGGAGCATAACAAAACCCTAGATAAACAGTACTTATCATTATTATTCTTATTGTGTATGTTATTAGGCCTACCTCTACATGAAGAGGGATGTTCGATCTGACATTTCAAAATATGGTCATCGACTCTCCTCTTGAATAACCACCAATTATTGGGACAGTCCTTCCTTGGTACATCTTGGATTTTAGGAAATTTTTCCTTATATTGATCCAAAATATGCCCATTTGCCATTTTCATGAACTGCTCTGTCCAGGTTGCTCCCTTAAGTCAGTGCCTCTCTGAGATCGAAGAGGAAGACAGAAGATGGAGGGAGCCTGGACTGGACCTCTGTAGCCTCTTCCCTTGCCTCACCCCTCTAGGTGGGCCGCTCCCCCAACATCGTCATTGTTTTTGACTGTTCCACGGAGACCATGTTTCACCGGGTGCTGCTTCGAGGTCAGAAAGAAAACCGTGAGGATGATTCTGAGGACATCATACGACAGCGACTGGAGACCCATTACACCATGTATGAGCCCGTCTTGGCTTTCTATCAGCAGAAAAACCTTCTTCGCAGTGTAGGTGTTCATTGGGACCTGGCCTCAGTTTCCTCACCTGTAAAAATGAGGCGTTGGATTAAATTAATCCAGGTGGGAGGGCACAGAGGGATGGAGGGATCTCTGTTCCCATTTACAGGAAAGACTGGGTAGCAACAGAGTTAAAAAGCAAAGAAACAAACAAAAAACCCGATACTGGCTCTGCCATTTGGTATGTGATGTTAGACAAATCATCTCCCCACTTTGAAACATTTTCATTTCCACTTTGTAAAATAAGGGAGTTGGGTTGGATGACGCCCAAGTTTCCTCTAACTTTGACATTCGGTGTCTATGACCTAAGGCTCCCTCTGACACGTAACATTCTACATTCTGTGATTGGAGATTCCCTCCTAACTCCAAGAGTCTGAACTGTAGAATATAAATTGGAAAGGATCTCCAGTGTCTAGTTTGGGCACTTCTTCACTATAACCAGCTTCCAAAATGCCACCCAGGCTTATGTCTGTTATTATTGCTATTATTGAGGCACAAATCACCCATCTGGTCATCCCATACCACTCTGTATAGCTCTTAACTATGTGTCGGTTTTCCATTTACAACTTCAACTTAGTCTCCTAGTTCTGGGATTTCCCCCTTTTAAGGATTCAGTTTTTCCACCTGCAAAATGTCAACTTCCACCTTTGACTCTGAAGGAGCTGGCATTCTGAGGTGTTAAATTTTTCCAAAGCAGAAAATAATGACATCGTTGAATGGGTTCTGGGTTTGAAGTCAGAGAACCTGGATTCAGCTCCTGTCTGTCATATTTATTCCACTCATGAGACCTTGAGATTGCTTCTGGGCCTAAGTTTCTGAAACATGAATGGGGTTGTTTTCTGAAGTCCTTTCTAGCTCTGCCTCCTATGACAAGTAATCCCCATTTCTGGGGGTGGGAGAGGGTGTCTTTGGGGGGGGAAGTGGGACGTGGGTAGCACCTCCCTCCCCTACCAAAGCCTCTTAGCTGACCCTTCCCCCTCCATACCCCCCCACCTTTCTCAGATCCTGGCAGAAGATGCTGCAGAAAATATCTTTGCCAAATGCTGCTCCGTCATTGACAGTCTGCAGTAGAGCCAGAGCCCTCCCCCCACATCCACTGGAGGCCCCGAGATCCAAGACACTGAAACTTCAAACCAGCCTAATTTCAGCACTGCCAACAGTTGCTGCTTCCTGGGGATCTCCAAGAGGCAGAGGGGAGCAGGACTGGGGGGGAAACGTCTCTCTATCCGTCTACAGCAAAATAAACAATGGAATGGAACATGGGAGAATGCCAGGCAGTTCGGGTAGACTAAAATACTCAGGTTAGTCCGCAATGGGTGAAATCCCCAAGGACCAGTCTCGCCACTGACTTTTTGTGTCCTCAAGTCACTTGCCCCTCTTTGGGCTTGTTTCATCCTCTACGAGATGAGACTTGATCTTCCCCTGTTCTGCTATCCCCTGATTTTTGTCTTCATCAGGATTATCAGAAGATAGCCTAGAGAAGTAGATTGAATGCTAGCCTTGGGGGCAAGAGAACTGGCTTCCAGTCCCATCTTCAGTCCTTATCTACAAGTTGTCTCACTGAATGTCTTTTCCTATAAGATATGATGGCGAGCATTCAGTCATAAGACAAGTGCGAGACTGGGAGACTGGGAGACCTGGGTTGAAATTTGGATTTGGAAGCCAACTGTAGCAGCGTGAGCCTGGGCGAGTCCTGATACCTCTGGAGTCTTTTTCCTCAACTATAAAACAGGGCTAATAAAATATTCCTGCTATCTAGTACTTCAAAATGTTGTCATGAAGAAAGTGCATTATAAATTCTAAAGGACTGTCGAGATGGAAGAAACTCCTTTTCCATCCTTGGGGAATAGAGATAGGATTAGAGTCTAAGATGGAGAACTAGGCTATGGGGTATAATGGGAAGAACAACCAGGGTTTGAATATCAGCTCTGGGTGAAGGTAGACCACCTTCCTTGGGTGCTCAATTTCCCCCTCTGTGATATGCGGAAGTTGCACTGCATAAAATACTAAAATACTACTAAAGATACCCTCTGGCTCTAAACTCAAGGATACTCATGTAACCTATAGCTAATACTATGGAGAACAAAATTGTCAACTTGTTCTCCCTCACTTCTCCCTTCTGGAAAGAGTAAAATTAAATCCTCCAAAACCACCCTGTTTCTCCTTTAGGGAACTGAACTTTCATTCTCTTCAAATCTCTCTCCCCCTTCATTCCTTTCTGTGTGACTCTATCTGTCTCAGTGTCTCTCTGTATTCTCTTCTCTCTCTCTCTCTCTCTCTCTCTCTCTCTCTCTCTCTCTCTCTCTCTCTGTCTGTCTGTCTTTATATCTGCCTTTGTCTCTCCTCTCTGTTTCTCCTCTGTCTCTTTGTCTCTCCTCTCTATCTCTGTTTCTCTTTCTCTGTCCTTCTCACTCTCTCTGTTTCTCTCTCTGTCTCTCTCTGTTTCTGTCTCTGTCTCTCTGTCTCTCTGTCTCTCTGTCTCTGTCTCTCTCTCTTTCTCAAAGGAAATTTGTAGTACAAAGAGCCCTGGGCCTGGATTCAGGAGACCTCCAGTACTTAATACCTGTGTGACCCTGGGCAGTCACTTAATTTTTGTCTGATTCAGTTTCCTCAGCTGTAAAGTGGAAATAATAATGGCACCTACCTTAAGAGTTTGTTGTAAGGATCAAAGAAATAATTATTTTTAAGAAGGACAGGGGACTTAGTACAAAGCACATAGTAAGTGCTTCATAAATGCTTATTCCTAGAGAATAAAACATAAAAGGTAAATAATGCCTAGCCCAGGTACCCAAGTTCCTCTTGTCCTGCTTTTGTATGGAGGTGGGGAGGGGAAGGTTCAGTTTAAAAATCCCTCCGCTGGAGATTTATCAATTATTGATAAAAATAGATAAAAGCTCTTAGCCCCTAAGATTTCATCACTAGATCAGAATTGATTCTTCTGATCTTTTTTTCTTTTTTTGTACTTTTATTTCAGCTAACTGCTCTCATCTCCCTTCAGCCCACTTTGCATTCCACTGATGAACAACCAGGCAACCCACAAAAATCAACCATAGCTTTTATGTGAAGAGAAAGCAAAATCACAATAAAGGAAATAACTTAAAGCTAGCAAGGAAACAAATCAGAAATGGATCCCCAGACTAGCTATGGGGAAGGGAAATTTGAAGAGAGAATCTACCTTTTTAAATCTTTCTCTGCAACTTAAAGTGAAACTGTTTGATTCAGATTCTTTTCTTAAGGAGTTACACACACATACACACATACATACATATAGATAGATTTACATATACATTTTTATGATCAGAGATTTTACCATAGGACAGTATTTCCAGAACAGGAAGACAGCAAGTCTCAGGATTCTTGGCAAGGTTTTAAACTACTTACTTTGTAAAGGCTTCAGGACTCCAGTCTGCCTATGGGGGATCTTGATTGATGAATACTTTATTTCACTAGAGAAGGGCCTTTTTAAAGGGATAAAGGTTTACCTAGTTGACTCTCACTCCAAATTATGAAGAGGATTGGTAGGAAAGTCATTGACAGCATTTTCCAGATGAGGAAACTTGAGGTCAGGGAAGGGAGACATAAGCAGGTGACATTTCTATCACCTGAAGGCTTTGCAAAACATTTTTCAGCTATTCTGTCATCTCAGCCTCCTGTGAAGCAGGTACAAATGACTTGTTTCCTTTGTCACCCAGGAAGTAAGGAGCAGATAAGAATTCAGCCATGGATCTTTCTGCTGAAAGATTCAACCCTTTCTACTAGTGAGTGTTATGGATTCTCCTGGGAGGCAAGAGCCATGGAAATATTGGGTAAGTAGGCATTAATTGATGCCAAAACTATCTGATGATAGCTTCACGATCTTGGTTCTCTAGTACAAGAAAATAAATATATAGGAACTCTAAACAGAAGCCAGATGGCTTTTTGGCTCTCCTAGGATGGACAGAAGGACACAGGAATGAGGGAGACAAGGTCTGGAGTTCCACTCCTGCTCCCATCCACCTCCAAATGGCACTGTCTCTCTCCCACACCAAAAACATCAGTGCTACATGCAAGGTGGGTTTTTTTTTTTTTAAGCAAAGGGAAGGGGAGAGGAAAGAAACAATGAACCCAAGGAAAACCTCTCTCTCCCTCTCTCTCTCTCTCTCTCTCTCCAGGAAGAACATATTTTCCAATCACCATTACTGGGCTTTTACATCAGCTATACTAAACAACATCAGCTTCAAAACCCTACGGTCACAAACAGCACCCAATGGACATGGGGAGATTTTGTTCTCTCTTATTTGTGAAGTTCAAAACAAGCAATAAAAAGTAAATGCTGCTATACTTTTTTATATTTTAAAGGGTTTCCTCCCCAGTTTTGTTTTCAGTTTCAATCTCTTCTAGAACAAATAAAATATGACAGACTGGTCTCATGATGTTGCTACTCAGAAAAGAAGAAAATGAGAGAAAAAAGAGACCAAGGCAGTTAGAGCAGACTTTATTATTTTGGGATGGTGCAAAGGAGATAGTTTTTATTTTTTTTACCTGCATTCCTAACACCTACTTAAAGTAATGTTTTCAATCTTAACTTAAACCCCGCCCCCCCAACAAGATTTAGTTTTCCTTTTGAAAGATTAGGGCTGATATGGTGGATGGTGGTGGTGACATGTCACTGGTAATTTTTTTTTCAGAGGTTTTGTTTGCTTGTTTTTGGAGAAGATAGTTCTATGACCGGCTCAACATAAGTAATATGTCAACATAAGTTTTAAAGGAAAAGTTTGTGAGTCACAAAGAAAAAAAAAGTGTGAGAATGAGAAGAGAGTGAGAAAAGACAAAACACCCAAAATATCAATTGTGTTTTGTCACAATTGTGACTTGCCTCCCCCTTCCAAGGTAGCCATTGTTCTCTTGGCAGAAATAAATGTAATCAAAATACTGATCAAGGAAGACTAATTTTTGAAGCCTACCTTCTGTCTGCTACCAATCAAACTTATAGGAAATTTTGAAGCTGATTTTGGCCATGAAGTCTCATGGTTAGTATTATGTTATTATACTAAGCCTTCTAATTGCCTTTGGAGTTAGGAATGATGACTTAGGGAAAGCTTAGCTGAGACTGAGTGTTCAGTACATGCCAAAATTACAAATGGCCAATCTCCAGCTTTTCCCTGTTGACTTTCCATTGAGTCCTATTTGCTACAGACAGGTAGGAGTAGCTTTCATATCTCCCACCCAGTAGAAATATGTCTGTAGACTCTTGGATTTATTTTTTTCTAATGGGGGACTTACCAATAAACTCAGTCAGGAATCCTGGGTAGAGTGCATTAGTGTACTTGGCTCATGATAGAAGAGACTGGGAAATCTGTTTCTGAAGGAGTTGTGACAATGAATAACGAAATTGGAGAGAATTTGGAGTATGCATAGATATTCTGCACATATTTGCCACATTTGTTGCTATTGTTAGTGTTGTTTACCCATTTCCATCATTTGATTCTGTGTGACCCCATTTGGAATTTTCTTGGCTAAAATACTGAAGGAGGGACAGCTAGGTGGTGAAATAGAGCATCAGCCCTGGACTCAGGAGGACCTCAAACACTTAATAAGCTGTGTAACCTTGGGCAAATCATTCAACCCCATGGCCTTGCAAAAAAAAGAAGTCAAAGATACTGGAGTGATTTGCCATTTCCTTCATGACAAATGGTAACTTGATTAGTTGTTAATTTTAAAACTTAAACTGGAGGAAACATCAAAAGACTTTAGTTGTTTTCAGTAACTCTCTCAGTAGATCTCTACTCTTGGTTTTACTCTTTTGTTGATTGCTTCTGATAAGAAACCATTCTATAAAGGGAGAGGACAGGGAATCAGAGAAATGGCTGGAATAGAAAGAGGTCTGGAAGGAGAGCTAGGCAATCAGTAATACAATCTTATGAGTTGGAATGGAAAAGGTTCTCCTATTACCAGGAAGTTTCCAGTTCTCTAGGCTTGAACTTGTGTTTCTAGGAGGCATGCCTAGACTTAGGACAAGGGGCTTGGTTGGGGGTCACTCTGCAAGAAATAAAGACCATTTGATGACAACAAAGCAAATGGAAATTCAAGTATAAGGCAGAAATTCTGGCTTCAAATTCCAATTCTGCTTCTCCTGAAAATTTTTTCTATGGACTGACTGGCCCGATTTCTATGGCAACGGCCCCTTTAATGAGAAGATGGAAAACAGCATGCAAGAGAGCAAACAATACCTTATATGACTCATTAGAAAATAGAAAATAGAGAATATGCTCTATTTTCCTGTTGTTTTTAGCTGCTCTGATCTCCCAAAATGACACTGTAAACAATTCTCATGTTTCTCAACAGTTTGCAATTTACTAGAATGTGCTCAATGAAAACCTTTCCTTGAGAACTCTGAAAAATTATCCATTAGCTGCCTGGGCTCTAGTCACTGGGAAGAATTCTCTAAGAGAGAGCTTGTTGCCAGGTTACAAGAAAGGACAGGCCATTGGCCAGGACACTGTAACCAGACTAGAAAATGCTTCTATCCTAAAAACGAAATGATGGACTAAAAAGACAAGGAACTCTCAACCATTTCTATAAAACATGCTGTTAACTTAGCTTTAACAAGATGGAAGCATAAATTTTGTAATACATATACATACATAAAACACATGCATATATTGTTTGTATGTTTGTGTTTCATATAAATACATGTGTGTATTCATATATAAATATACATACACATACACATAGATAGTCTTACAGGTCATTCAATATAAAACATTCATTTTAAGAAAGAGGAAACTAAGGTCCAGTGAATTGTGCCAGTCAAGATTTGGTGGCAGCAGCACACATTTATTTACTAGATAAACTCAAGTTAATTATGACAATGCCAAGATTTTCCTCAAGGTTCCAATTAATCTTTCTATCCATCCAAATGAACAGAATATGCCAAATTTCTTCCTGCTATACAATCTCCTCAAGGTTTGTGGTGATGGTCTTGAAAGAGACAGAAGATTCCTAAGTAGGGATTGGGGTCACTTGGTTTCTACTTCCCTGCCCTTCTTTCACTGTCCCTTGCCCATTTGCAGCTAAAAATAAAATGAGATAACATATGCAACATGCTTTCTAAAAAGTGCCATATAAATATTAACTATCATTATTAAAGGTATAAGTATTAATTATAAAAATGATCATTCTAATTAGAAATTGACTAATCCAACCTTTTCACTGAAGAACTCGCCTTCTGCAAAGAAATATTTCTTTCAGTTCTATAAGCTGTATGATAATGAGATCCAGAAAACTATTGCCTTCCAAGAACTAAAAATGGACAGTAAAACAGAAGACCATAGAGAGAACCATGGTGGATGTGACCAGGCTGCAACCTGTAAACAATGATGTACTCTTAAAAAAAAAAGAATAGGAGTAAAGGAAGTCCTCAAGGAATTGTGTGATAAGAAGAGAAGACTAGTTGGAATATAAGAGGGATAGCCAAAGGACTCCACTTATACTCACATAAAATCAGAAGAAATAAAGGAAGCTTCCAATATGTTGGTAAATGAGCAAGAGCCACACAGGGTGCATAGACATGAATATGTTATTGATATCATTGATGGGAACCCATGAGTCACTAAGATTACCAATCCATTTCCCTGGTATCCTAGGGAAGACAATTAAAAAGTTCTGACTCGAGCATGGTTCTTTTATACAAGTGGCTGATTCTATGGAACTAAACCCATGACTTAGTCCATACTGGTTCTCTCACTTTCTAACTACACAGAAGACCAAAACTAGCTAGAAAGATGTTAAAAGTATTAGCTCATTAGCTATAGTGACATGGAGAGAAGCAGCTGCTTTGAAGATTCAATGTATCTCTGCCCATAGGGATCATTTAAATGAGAGGAAGGGGACACCAGACTGCGGATATACATGAACAATAAAGGTTTATATTTATATAATCGCCATCTGTGACAATTAAAAGGGTTTTTCCAGTCAGATCTCTTAATCTTGTCCTCTGTTTCTTCATTTGAAGACAATCTTGAAGATAAAATGTAGTCAGTCTAAGTTGAAGTGGGACAAACTAATCCTGAGTAGCTCCAGGAGGGAAGAATCTGGTTGAATATCTCATGTTCCCCTCTCCATTCACTCCTCCCCCATTATCCTAAGGGTCAGGTTTTCCAAAATTACCAAAGGAGTTATAATTTGCTTTCTACTACCAAGAGCAGAAGATTGACTGACCCCATCATATGGAATAATTCAATGAGTTAGCATTAAAATACTCCTCTAACAACTGTGGGTAGTTGAAGAGTCCTACAGAGCCTCTAAAGAAGGAAAATGCTGTGCAAACCAGCCCTAGATCATCAGAATTCTAGAAGATGCCAACTCAAAGCCCTTTAATGGTTAGACATGAACATGAATAGGAAGCCTAGTCCTAATTCAAGTATGATGGACTCATCTGTTACTCAGTTTAGTCATTCCTCAAAACAGAGAAGAGTATCTGAAACTATGGGTAAAAAATTATTACACAATAAATAACGATAGGCAATGTGTAACTCATTTTGGTGTGGTTGCTCTGGGAAAAATGCTAAGGGAATTTCTGAGAATAATAATAATAGCATTATTTTCATTATTATTACTACCACTACTAATTATGAAAGCAATTTCTCAAAATGTATTGTGGTAGGGGTAGCTAGGTGGCACAGTGGATAGAGCACCGGCCCTGGAGTCAGGAGTACCTGAGTTCAAATGTGACCTGGAGTCAGTACCTGAGTTCAAATCCAACCTCAGACACTTAATAATTACCTAGCTGTGTGACCTTGGGCAAGCCACTTGACCCCATTTGCCTTGCAAAAAAAAATGTATTGTGGCAGAAGATTAATTCCTTTTAGACAATACTAGGCTTGGATCAGATTACCTCTTCTCACTAGTTAGAAATTAAGCCCTCTGTATTAATTACAAATTTAGTAGAACAATGCTGAGGATATAAGGAGACCGTAATCCCAGGAAGAAACAAGAGAAGAATTCAGGAGGAGATACAAAGATGACAATCTTTGTTGATCAGTTTTGGATAGAGATATTGTGCAAATTCCTAAATATACATTGCTAAGGTTAATTATTTTCCCCCTTTCTCAGATGGTATAGTTTGATTTTTTTTGCCCAGTTTCCTTGAGACCATGATGATCTCCAATACCTTTGGATTTGTTTGGTAAATCCCAGGTAATAAAACTTCACATCTAATATATATTTTTCTGTAATGTTGTTTCAACCCTATGTTTTTAAGATTCTTATAATTTTAGGGTTCATAATTTTTGGTGCCCTTGATTGGATCTAGATACATGTTTTGAAAGGAAAACAAACTTTTCCTCCTGGCAACACCACAAGAAAAGATCCCTAGAAAACCAGGACAGATTTTGAGCCTCACATAGTAGTGGTATCTGAAGGTAAGGTTTCTTTACTTTTCAAATTTAACTGCTCTAGTCTGAACTGTTGTTTTGGGTTGTTTTTTTTTTTGAAGTTGAAGTTTCTCTGGGAACATTAACCTTTGGTTTGGAAAATTCTTAGAGATTAGTTTTTAAGTGACCAGGTGGCTGCTGAAAACTTTTTCCTGGGTCTAAGTGTGGCATTTCTTTGGTGAAGTTGCTTAATGGTTAGATCTCTGGCACTTTTTTGGTGAAGTGCAAGGAGTTTGTCTAATATGCCCATCAAATGTCCAGTGTCTATAATATATGTTTTTGGTTTAGTGTTGGTTTAGTGTCTTATTGTGTCTGTTGGTATTTGGTTTTGTATACACTTATTGCTGTTCAATTTTTTGTTGCATCTGATCATGGAACAATCTAAATCTAGGATCAAAAATATGGTGGAAAGGACTAAGCAATATGTAAATAATAATATGACTAAGCATTATGACTCTAGCGACCATGCATTTTGTTAGCATTGGTGTAAACTAATGAGTGATGGTCCTAAATTATGTTAGTATTTTAAAGAGCTAAATTGAACTATCTTAAAACAAAATTAATTTAAAAAACTAATGGAATGGAATGTTTCCATCAATGGTTTAGTGAGGTGCTACAAAGCTGACATTTCTTTAGGACTCATTAAAAGGCTTTGGCTCCACATGTTTCTTCTTCCTCAACAGACTCTCCCCCTGAGAAGCTAGTCCTGTCTCCAAATCTGTCACTGCTTCTGTTTATCTTATTTCTTCCAATTGACTTCAACCCCCTCCCCTTACTGAGCCACCAGAGCCTTCAAGTCTTATTCTTTTCCTCTCCCCAAAAGCTCAGATTTTTCTTCCTTTTTCAGCTTCTGTCCCTTTCCCCTTTATTCATTGCCCTCTTTACCTTCTAAAGACTCTGGTTTTGGGGAATCCATCCCAAATGCAAACCTGGGTCACAGTCTAAATCCTACTATAACACCATTGCTATCTCCTCCTCCCTGCTAGAGTCCTAAGGAAACCTCTGCTTTTCTCCGCCTTCTGTGGAAAGTCATCCTCATTCATCACTCACTCTTCCCTCTCTTTCGCCTCTCTCTCATTCTTCTTCTCTTCCTTGTCTCTCTGATTTTCCTCACTCTCATTCTTTTTCCTCTTCTCCTTGACCTAATCCTTTTTCTTCTCCTATTTCCCCTCATCCTTATCCCAGTAGTATTCTCTCTTCTCTTTGTTCTCCAATTTCTTCTCTTTCCTCTTCTGTCTCATCTCCTTATTTCCCCAATATTAATTCCTCAATTATCTCTTCTCTTTGTCCTTCAATATCTCCTTCTTGGGATCCTGTCTCATCTCCTTCTTATAGTTCTACTCATTCTTCTATTCAGCCTCAGCCCATTTACTCTTCTTGCTCTCCTATTTCATCTCCTCCTTATTCCACCATTTCCTCCCCTTCCTACTCATCTTCTTCTCCTTCTATTTCTTCTTCCTATTCTCTAATTTATCCCATTGTCCCTTCCTCTGTTTTTCTCTACCCACTCTTTCCTATGTCTCTGCTACCTCTCCTCCTTCTCCTGCAGATCCTGTTTCTAATGAGGTTGCCCCAGCTCTAGATAAGAGCCCAAATCCTGACCCTGCTGGGACCTATCCTTTTAAGGTGATCAATAGATCTTAGCCTCAGAAAATTCCAACTACAGATGGGGAAGGACTAGTTATATCTGATATTAAGCTTTTAATTTATAGTATAAATTCAAACCATGAGACAGAGATGAATTACAGGTTTTAAAAAACGATTTCCCTGACCCTCCTCAAGATCCAATAGGTTTAAATGATCAATTTAAGGTTACTCTGCAATCCTATCTCCCTGGGATTCCAGGCACTTGCTAGTTAACTGTAACTTTAGTTGGAAAAGGAGAGGCCAAGAATTGCTTTAGAAAAGCCAGAGTGAAGGCTAAGTTTGAGGAGTTTCAGAAGACAGATTGGGTAGATTATACGTATCAGCAAAGTCATCATATGGATGCAAAAGCTTTGGGAGATGTTTAATAAAGGCTATTCCACTTGCTTTTTCTGACCAATGGATTTTTCAAAAATCTGAACTGTTATCCAAAGACAAGATGAAACAGTATTTCAATTTTTTGATCATTTAGCAGAGGCTTTTGATGCAAATTCTTATTTAAAGCATGATCAGGAAGGAAGACAGATTAAGTTGCTCTCTTGTTTTGTTAACAATCTTCAACCTTCTCTGTCATGGAATGTTAAAATTACCCAGCAAGAATGGTAAAGCAAGCACAGAACGAAGTTCAGCAAAGCACAGAACTTAGCAGTTCAGTTAGAGGCAGACCTCTAGGAGACAAGGGATTTCTCTCCTTTACCCTCAAGTAAAGAGGGTAAAGAAAGACAAGATGTATACTATGCAGATAAAACAGTTAACAACTCTGATCTGAAATCCGCCTGTCACTAGGAGGCAGTTTGAGAATCAAGTAACCGGGATTTGTTATTATTGCAAGGAATCAGGTCTTTGAAAGAAAAGTGCAAAATTCTGGAGAGCAACAACAACAAAAAGAAGTTAAAAGTTCTTCCATACAGCCTTTCTGAGTTTTTAAAACTTCTCCTCTTTCCATTACTCTTGGACAGAACCATCCTATCTTCTGCTACCATATGCACTGTGGCTGATCTATACATTTTCCCATTCCTGTTCATGCCAGTAGTCCATACCTTTTTGCTGTTACATAAGAATGACGGCAATTTACGTGAACAGTCAATTCTTTTTTTTTTTTCAAGGCAATGGGGTTAAGTGGTTTACCCATGGCCACACAGCTAGGTAATTATTAAGTGTCTGAGGTCGAATTTGAACCCAGGTCCTCCTGACTCCAAGGCCAGTGCTCTATCCACTGCGCCACCTAGCCGCCCCTGAACAGTCAATTCTTAAATTTTATTCTAATAATATGTCCGCACAGCTCCCCAGATCTCCAAGTCTCTTACTCTACCTCTTCTTTCTCTCTCCTTATCTCACTTCACACTGAAGATTTTCTCTCCTATATCCTTCAACTCTGCCTCTCTTTAAATCTAAAAAGACAGAACAGGCTAGCTGCCATTCTGAACAAAAAGTTTGATTTTAAAAAAATGTGAGAGATATTTGGGTTTATTTGGTTTTTTAAAAGTTAAAATTAAGGGCAGCTAGGTGATGCAGTGGATAGAGCACCGGCCCTGGATTGAGGAGGACCTGAGTTCAAATTTGAGACATTTATGTGTGACCTTGGGCAAGTTACTTAACTCCATTTGCCTTGCTAAAAAACAAAACAAAAAGTTACAAATTAAGGATTATTTTATGTAAAATGTACTATTGATCTAAAAGGTATATTGTGGAATTCAGAATTTGAATGCAAATTATATGAAATCTAAATATATTTTAAGTCCATTTTAAATTTAGAAAAGGTCTTATTCTTCATAAATTGATAAAGTAATTTGAAAATATTTTGTTGCTGGGTTGTGAATAGTTTAAAGGGTTAATAAAGGTATATCTAAGTTTTTTCTAATTAAATATTTAATTACTATGTAGCTATTTTTTAAAAATCTAATATTCAACATCAGGTACTTAAAGAAATTTTAATTAACCCTAAAATTGTCTTTTTTTGATTGCTCTTAATTAACATGATTAATAATAATAATAATAATGATAATAATAATAACATGAATAAGAAATCTCTGTGTGTTGCTTCCAGAAATCCCTTTCTCCTCTCCTCCATTGGCCCAGAGAACTTAGAAAAAAAAATCATTGGTTTTTTCTTGGGGTTTTTGAGGCTAGGTCAGACCCTCCTAGAATCTCACAACACAATGAACCAGTGCACAATCTTTGTTCTACTAAGAATTCTCTGTCTCTGTCTTTGTCTCTCTCTCTCTCTCTCTCTCTCTCTCTCTCTCTAAATATATATTTATATATACCCAGATTTGAAATGGTCTAGGATGTGTTCATGTTTGAAATGGTTCAGGATTGAATCTAGTAACATGAAACAGAGCTGGGTTGGTGAATTTTCATGAAATAATCAAGTGTTTGGTTTCAGAATAAAGAATGGAAGCTGAAAATTTTATTGATATTAATTGTTTTTCAGTTAGAAACTGTAGAAAGAAAAGTTTTTTTTAGTTTTGTAAAAAAGAGAGAGAGAGAGAGAGAGAAAGGAAAATAAGTATTAGGAATTAAGGACCTATAAGTCTAGATTTTGTTTGATTTAATCCAAAATTTAATCCTGAAGGGAAAAAGGAACAGAATTGCCTAAATTAAGAAATTAGAAGTTAAAGCTATTTGATCACCTTTTTAATTAGATAACATAACCATAACCATATATAGGTTGATTTTCTGTGCATTACTAAATATATGTGTGTATATATACACACACATATATAATATAGATATATACATATATATTTATAATTTTTTAAACTTGAGAGGTTTCTAAGTTTTTAAAGTGCATAATTGTGAATATGGTATATTGTGATATTCCTAAATCTTCTAATATTAAGAAATATTGGTTAATTGAAATATTTAATATAGGATTATAAAGAGGAATGCAACGAATGAACTTTGTCATCAAATGTCTTCCCTCTGTCTTAAAAGCAAGCAGACCTTTCCATTTGCAAAGGCCTTTTGGCTCAAGGAAAGTGATGCTTAAAAGAATTTTTGGGGAATTTATTTATTTATTTATTCATTATTAAAAACTGGATAAGAGATGTCTATTATTTTATAAGTTCCAGGGCTTGTGCTCGATCCTAGAGCACCCAGAATTCTATCCTGGAGCTACCTAGCTCCCCTTTATATTGATATTTTGAAATTATCTTGTATAAAATTAATTTCCTGAAGAATCTCATTTTCTTTTTAAGATAAATATATTTGGGTAGAATGAGGAATATTTAAAAGAGCTTCCTTTCTGCCCTCTGAAGAAATATAAAATTTCAATACCCCCCTTTTCTTTTGGTCTGCAGGTGGCGTTATATGCCTCCTTTGACTGAATAGGGGGAATGGATTGGTATAAGATTTGGTATGATTTTTGATAATGATTTTGTAACAGCAGTTTTGTAATTTAAAATATGGTGGTAGTAATTCTGTGATAAATAAACATAGTATTATAGATAATATTTCCAGCCTATTTATATATGTTTGGGGTTACTACACTTAAAAAATTTTTTAATTACTCATTTTCTCTTTTTCCATTTCTGTAATATCTAAATATCACCTTTGTGTATGTTGTTTGTTACATCTGAAATTTAGAACATCGTAGAAATATATATATGTAAATTGTTTGAGTATCAGTTAAAGATTTTGTTTTATAAAGGATTCTAATGGGGCAGCTAAAGCAGTGGATAGAATATTAGCCCTGGATTCAGGAGGACTTGAGTTCGGATCCTTCCTCAAACACTAAATAATTACCTAGCTTTGTGACCTTGGGCAAGTCACTTAACTCTACTGCCTTGCAAAAACAAGTGAGAGAGAGAGAGAGAGAAAATGAATACCAGGCCTGTATCAGATCATCATGTTAACCTTTCTGTGTTAATTACAAATTTAGGACAATAATGCTTAGGATGTAAGGGCACTATCCTCCCAGGAAGAGACAAGAGAAAAATTCAGGATCTTTGCAGATCAGCTTCAGATAGAGATATTGTGCAAATTCCTATGTACAGGTCACTAAGGAGGTTAATTATTTTCCCTCCATTCTCAAATGGTATAAAGTTTGATTTTTTGCCCAGTTTCCCTGTGACCAACATGAGATGGTCTCTAATCCCTTTAGGTTTGTTTGGTAAATCCCAGTGAATAAAACTTCATGATTAATCTATATTTTTCTGTTATGTTGTTTTAACTCTAAGTTTTTTAAGATTCTTATAATTTTAGGGCTCACATAATAAAAATATAATGAATACTTTAAAATTTGCAGCATATTTTATAAATATTACTTCATTTGATTCTTATAACAATCTTGTGAAGTAAGCAATGGTATTCCTGATAGTCAATACTCAGAGTAGATAATTTTTTAATATCCCCCCTTTTAACAACATTTTTTTGAGTAAGTCATGAGGTAAAACAAAGAATAATAATGGTCAGAAAAGAAATACAGGAAGTGAAATTTTGTTTACATAATCTTACCAGTAAAAATATAAATAAAAATTTTAAATATAATGAAATTTTTTGTTAAAAATTGTTTTAATATGTAATGGGGGAATAAAATATTATTTTAAAAGTTACTTTTACAATGATCACATTTTAAAAGTCACAGTAATATCATTAATAGAGGAGGAAAATAATGAATTAATATTATTTAATATATTAATGCCATTTGGGGGGAAAAAGAGGGGAAAATCTTGTACTTGAATACCGATATCACAGGAATGAATAATAACATTTTTTCAGTTTTTTTAGTCGTGTCTGATTCTCCTTGACACAATTTGGGTATTTCTTGGCAACTATATTACAGTGATTTGCCATTTCCTTTTCCAACTTATTTTACAGAGGAAGACACTGAGGCCACCTGGGTTAAGTGACTTATTCCGGGTCACACAGCTGATAAGTGCCTTCTACCAGAGTTGAACTCAGGGAGTCTTCCCAACTCAAAGGCCAGCACTCTTATTTACTGAACTACCTTGCTGGCCCTAATCACATTACAATTTATGTTTTTGAGCTTTAACACCTGAAAAATCTGTCAAAACCTCCAAATTGATAACCACACATTTACATTCTGTAGACAGTGTAGCCAAATTTGTCTATCTTTGTTCATAATCAAAATTTATTATTAATTTTGATTTTTGATTTTCAAGAATTAACATAACAAATAAGAAAAAGTATTTTTCTATTTTTATTTTAGTTTCATTTTGTCAAAGTATAATAATTTCTATAAGTTTTTATAACTATTCTTGATCAAAGGCTGATTTTTCTTAGTTATTGTGAGAAATGGAATGTGGCCTCCTTAGATTTTGAAAGGAGGACTTGTCCAGTCCTCCTGAGTACAGAAAAGAATTGCTTCCTTTATAATTTGAAAGGAGGACTTCCCCTGCCCCTAGGTACTTAAAGTCAAAAAAAAAAAAGATAGCTCTCAGGCAAAATGGCATTGTAGAAGGATGGTTTTCTTCCATATCAAATAATAAGAAAGGTCTCCAGGCAAGTTTCTGGTCTTGTATTCTATGTATTCTGTTCCCCTCCCCTGGCTGCTGTATAAGTTTTCTGATCTCCCTCAGCTTGGTACTAGAATGGTCTCCACCCATATAGATTAGTGATAAGTCCCAGAGAATAAAACTTCATGTCTAACCTATATTTTCTGTTGTTTTATTTTAAGTCTATATTTTTTAAGATTTTATTTTTTAAGGTTATCAATTTATTTGTTTGTTTATTTGTATTTCTCCTATCAATAGTGAGGACTTTTAAAAAAAATGGCCATAGATGGCATTGATAACCTCATCTGAAAACTGCTCATACCTTTTGATCATTTATCAATTCGGGAATGACTCCCATTTTTTTATAAATTTAACTCAATTCTCTATGTTTGAGAAACTTGCTTCAGTATTTTTCCCCTCAGTTATCATAGCTAGCTGCATTTTCCCTCCATTACATTCTCCCCACACCCATTTATTCTATTCTCTCTCCTTTCACCCCAATTATCAAAGTATTTTGCATCTGACCACCCCCTCCCACAATCTTCCTTCTCTTTTATCACCCCCCATCCCTTTTCTTCCTTCTCCTTCCCCTCCTACTTTCTTCTCCAATTTTGATGAGTGTAAGACTCACTCAGTCCCCTCACCTTTCCCTTCTTCCACTCCATTGCAAAAGTTTTTTCTTTGTCTCTTTTGTGGGAAATAACTTATCCCTTTCTCTTTCTCTCAGCACATTCAGAAAAAGTCTTAAATATTAGGATAAATTATGAGGTCTAGATTCATAAGAATTCTATTCCACAAGTGAATTTTAATAAAACCAAAAGTTATACAAATGGTACAATTAAGGCTACTCACGGAACATTTTCTTGATTTGTTCTTTTGTTTTAAAATATTTCACAAAAGGGGCGGCTAGGTGGTGCAGTGGATAGAGCAGCGGCCTTGGAGTCAGGAATACCTGAGTTCAAATCCGGCCTCAGACACTTAATAATTACCTAGCTGTGTGGCCTTGGGCAAACCACTTAAGCCCATTTGCCTAGCAAAAAAAAAAAAAAAAACCTAAAAAAAATAAATAAAAATATCTCACAAAAAAGGAACTTAAAATTTTAAAAATATTTTTCAAATTCAGTAAAATATCTCATTTTGGAATTGATGGCAAGGAAAGACGAAAATTCTTTGAAAACTAGCCCTTAGTTGGGAAAGTTCAGATTTCTATTTTACAAGCCTGCAAAATTCACAAATTAAACCTTTTCTTGGATAGACAAAATGTCGCTTAAGTGCAGCTGAGAAGGCCTGTAGGAAAGGGAGAAAGGGAAACAGATATAAGAAGTGGTTGGTCTTAAACTTTGATAGTCTTGCCCACTTCCTGTGCAGGGAAGTGTCAGAGAAAATCGGTAAAAGGGGGACCCCACCCGAGGTCAGTTACCCACTTTGGAAATCAGAGAGGCAGGAAGCTGGAGGAGGGCTAATGGGATGAACTGAGATTGCTCTTTTCTTGGTAAATTTACATTTCACTAGGAAGTTAAGGTGAACAATTGGAGGGAATATACATCTGATTAGGGCCCAAGATGCCCCAGGAGATCAGACAAGTACCAATAACATTTTCTTAATATTAAAGACTAGACATATTTCTCCTTTAACAGAATGAAAATTTGCATTTACCTCTCTAAGTCTTTTAATTCTGTATTTCTGACCAAAAATTGTTTTATCAGCCTCTAATTGAGGTTGTAAGTCTAAATGTTAGCCTCTGCCTTTCACAAGGTCTGTTTCTCTAGTAATAAGTCAGAAGGCAGATCCTTTCTGTGTAAAACAACCTAGTTCTCTAATTACTTCTACAAGCTTGGACTTTCACAGTTGTGTAAATAATCAGTAAAGACCATCTTGAGAAAGCAGGAAACTGGTCTGGTGATCTCTATACGAGACAGAATAAATTCTTATGACATTTTGGAAAGAGAGAAATCCCAATATTTTATATGTATTATATCTGATAACAGCATAAAATATCAAGTCCGAGGAGACAGTAATCTTGTTGCTAATTGGATCTTTGTCATTTCTGACCTAGAATAGATCTAATGGATGGGTTAGAGAATCATAAAGTAATCAATGATAAATGTGTAACCTGATTGGTTGGCCACTAAAACTTTATGATCCTTTGTGAGATTTCTATAAATATTGTTTCCTCATTATGTTCTTAGTTGGTGTCTTTAATGACACCATCCGCCCATGGGTTTGGTAAGATCCTAGAGAATAAAACTTCATGTTTGTGTTTCATTTTTGTTGGGGTTCATACCACCAGTTCACTAGATGATGGGCAATGTCCTAACCAAAGGAGGCTGTTTATTCATCATATAATACAGTGGGCTGGGGGAGGGCAGAGTCTCTAGACTCTAGATGCTAAAAAGGTATCTGAAATACTATACATAAGGTAAGAGGAAGAAGGGAGAGAGAAGAAATGATCTTAGACAAATAGTTGTGGGTCTACTAGGTCAGAAGTTGGTGCCACCAGAAAGATAGACTTTCTAATACATTTATGATACATATGTGTAAAAAGGGTTTTTTTATATATCAAAGAATACTCCAGATGCTGGAAGAATTTGACTGACTTTTGCATAAGATTAAAAGATAACCCTTTTCAGTGCATTCTGATAACAAAGGCTCTGGGCAAGAGGTGGGACATAGAGGATGTAGGACCAGTCATAGTTAGAATTCCTGGTTTTGGCAAGGACCCAGGAAGGACACTCAGAGCAGACCTGAATATTAGGGAGAGGCCTCATTAATTGGGACCCCATCACTAATGTTGGGGTCGGCGCTGCTCTGAGAAAGTCATGAGATATGGGCTATCTCCCAGACAACTTGGAATTTTATTGGACACTGTGCTGGCAAAGAGGGCTGAGAGTTGGGAGATACTCTAGCGCATACCCTACTTTATATAGGGAAATAGGAAGAAGGAAGAGAGAAGAAATCTCAGACAAAGAGTTGTGGGTCTGGAGGTCAGAAGCTGGCATCACCAGAAGGACAGACCTTCTAATAAGTTATATGACATATGCTTGAAGAAAAAGAGCTTTGTATATCAAAGAATACTCCAAGAACTAGAAGCACTTGACTGACCTTTGTCTAAGTTTAAAAGATAACCCTATTCAGTGTATACTGATAACAAATGAACAGGAGATCAAAGGCCTTGGGCATGAGGTAGGAGACAGCAGTTGTAGGACCAGTCATCGTCAGAATTTCTGGTTTTAGCAAGGACCCAGGAAGAACCCTCAAAGCAGATCTGAGTGTTAGAGATGGGGCTCATTAATTGGGGCCCTTATAGAGACATGGGAATGAAATGTTTTTTGTGGGAAGGAGGTATGAAGATCTGTAATGTCTTCAAACTGATACAAGGATGGAGATGAGGGGGGAAGCATTTCAGGTCCAATCTTTGGAGAGGGACTTGAACTGGTAGCTTGCAGAGTCCAAGGAAGATGTTTATCATCACAGGCAGATCATCTGGAAATGGTACATTTGTAGTCTGGAAGAAACAAACCTAACCAAGAGGTCAAAAAGGAGACACATTAGAGTGCAAGTGGAATGAGTCCCAATGGGTCCCCAATAAGTCCCCAGTGCAAGGTGCAAAAGATGTTTCCTTGAGGGGCTATGACTTGCCCTCTCAGGATATGCCAGGCAGAAAAGAAACTAGAGAAACTCAGGGGACCAGGGCTTCCAACTAGTAAAGTTCTTATTCAGCTATAAAGCAAGGAGCCCCCAAGAAGGTGCAAGGGAAGGAATGGCACATCTTGGGGACCTAGGTCTCCAAAAGTTATGGGCAATCACCATAAGGTTTATAACAGTATGCAAAGGTGGGTGAAGCATTTACTGTCAAATGGGACAGTCCCCTTTTGGTTATATAGACTGTACAGAAAAGAAGCACAAAAAAAGTAAAATTCAAGCTCATTTTTTTTTCTTTTTGTGATACATCTGACATAATTCTGTGACTCCAGATGTTGTCTACTCCAGGGCTTCCAGTGTAGAGTTACTTGTAAGAGATTTTTATCTCTGGTAAAAATCTCAACACAATTTTAATGAGATCAAAACTTATATTTCTATTATTGGAAAGTAAAATTTTAGAACTATGGAAATTTCAATTTGATGTGGCAAATGTCATGCTGATAGTCACAGCAACTAGTTACAAATAGAAAATTAAAACCTACTTTTATATTTGGTGGTATTTACTTCCTTCATTTGGAGAGTGAGAGTCCACTAATGGACAATGTAAGAATATGGATTCTAGTACCAAAAATGAATTCATTAAAAGTTGCCACACTAACCTGAGTTATTATATTCATTTCAGAACAGTGCATTACATGGAAAATATTTGTAACTTTTTCCAGTGTTTAAAATAATTCAAAATCCTTAGCTGAAAATGAATTTCCTTTAAGATAATTTTAAGATAGACTATAGGCTACCTTTCTGATAAAACTAGTGAGCTAATATTCCTTTCTTAGTTTTTTAGTTTTTTTTTTGCAAGGCAGTGGGGTTAAGTGGCTTGCCCAAGGCCACACAGCTAGGTCATTATTAAGTGTGTGAGGCTGGATTTGAACTCAGGTACTCCTGACTCCAGGGCCGGTGCTTTATCCACTGCCACCTAGCCGCCCCTAATATTCCTTTCTTAAAACAGAAATTGAGACTGCTTTGATAGAAAAATCATATCCTGATGTCTTTAGATCTTTATCACATTTACTTAAGATCCCCTTAGCAGTGTGAGAAATCAATGGATCTCAATTTTTATCACAGGAACAAGTAGCCAGTAGTAGATATCCCTTGTGTGGCCTGTTAGATTTTAGATAACCAGGTCAACTGACCTAATAATGTCTTTATACTGACCAGCTGGCAATGATAGTAATTTACAATAAAGACCTGGGATATATGGGAGAAGTTCTCATTTATTTGGATGTCAAAGTTATATAGATGGCCAATGCATTGAGTTAGACTTAAGATCTGCCAGATGAGACATTGCAAATGATGTATTGGGGAAGTCAAGTCAGAAGAAATCTACCTTGGAGCTTGTTTTGATCTTTCCAAGGGGAACATCACTTGCATATTGCAAGTCAAAAACCTCATAAGGTTGCTCATATAATCGATCATTGACCCAAATATCTTTCTATAAAAACCATACTGGGAGCCAGACTCAGTTAGAAGACTGATTTACAGTCTCATAAGGTCTTTAAATAGCAAATTCTAATATTCAAAAGTTCAGGTGAGTTCAGTTTATAAAGATCAAATATTGGCTATAATAATTTCACAGTGGTAACAGCAAGAGATTATCACAGGAAAATTACAACTCATTTTATTGATCATTTTATTATTCCCCTGCTTCAATGTGCTTTATAACAAAAAGCAAAAAGATTTGAGATGTATCAATACTATAATCTCAAACTGCATATAGAAACAGATTCTATATAGAAATGTTGTCTACAGTAAAACATGTTCAGTTATTGCCTATGTTCCAATAGTCATAAACAACAGGTCTTTTAAACCACAAGAACATCTTAGGTGACTTTTTATTTCTACATGTCAGATAAGTAAAGTAACTCATGAATTATTCTTTACTAAATATTATGAATTTATTAGAACAAAGCAAACCCCACACAAATGTTTCTCAACCTTAATTCCATAGCTAGATGAATTTCACATTCTTGTTTCATAAGCTTGTATACTTTTGTCTAAATATACTCCTACAAATTTAAACATGAAGAAAATGAGATTCTTCAGAAATTGAATCTTTACATTACTTATTAGAATTTAGATACTTCTTAATGTTAACCATATAGGTAGTTGATGTAGCATTGCAATGGCAATTTTCCAATTTCTGTTTTTTAAGAATAGCAGTTTCTATAAGAGCTATAAATTTACAGATTGAAAGTTTAGTATGCAATTCCCTCTAAATGTAGGTAAAACTTCCAGTTTTCTGGATGGCAGGGATAGTAGGTCTGATAGATAACTGAGCAAGGGCCTGCAAGTAACTCGTCTTCACTAAACTGCTTGTAGATCTTATGTCCATCCCTCTTTGAACTGATAGACCACTTTCTAAAGGGAAAACCTTTTCTTTTTGCAAATTTCTGACTGAAATCAAATCACTTATACTTCAAAACATTCTAGCATGGAATTAGAGCCTGAAAAGTTAAGATTATCGATACCCTAATTCAGATGATAAAATACTGCTAATTATTGTCTTAAATTAGTTTTTAACAGTTTAACTCCAAAACACCCAAAATAAAAGGATTCACATTTTAAAACAGTCATTCTACTTAGACTGATGACTAGGATAAGCTTCCAGTCTTTCTAGACATTATAACAACTCCAATTATAACAATTATAACAACCCCCCAAGCATTTAATAAATTTTGCAAATTAACTTTCAAACTCTTTACCAAAAACTTCATACTACATCTTTCTATTATACAAAATCCACTTGCTTATACCTTCTTCAGCACATTTAGAATCATTGAAGTTATTACAAGGTCACCTATCCAGGGATAGGAAAAGGTTGGAAGACATGGTACCTTATATCCAAGTAAACTTTCTTCTACCTTTCACCCATAATTCAAACTATACACTTAATTCAAAGACATTTTGATTTGTAATGCTAAGTACAACGTTACAAAGGAGATTTTATACTTACTCTCCTTCAAATCCGAGCACTTGTGAGAAAAGGGGCTGCAACAAGACTGGATGGCGGCCCACCGAACCTATACTTCCCTGACCAGGACTCAAACTCAGATCAGGGCAGGTGAAATCCTTGAATCTAGTCACTAGACCAGATCTCTCCAGACTCCCATAGTGAGAGTGGGAGTGGAGAGAGAAATCCCAGAAGATAAAAATAGGTGATAAAGCATTTCATAAGGTGAGTTTTCCTGGAAGGAGCAGGATATTTAAAACTCAGTTGTCTCCTCTGCTATAGATAAAAACCTGATCCAAGTTAGTATAGGCAGTTCTCCTGAAGAAAAGAAAATTCAATAGAAGAACCTTTAAAAAGTAAGAATTAAGGGAGCAGTCTTTTCCCTTCTGAGGTGGCCTAGTCACATGTCATCTGGGAAAGCCTAATTCTCCCTTTCTCTAGTTGAGAAAACAGAGACAAGGAAATAGAAGACATCTTAAGGAGAAGGAAAGGTGGAGGAGGAGGAGCTGGGTTGATCAACCAAAGCAGAGAGAAATAACATCCTGAAGCCTGGAAGTCCTGGAAGAAATCTTAGGCCGGCTTCAGTTTGCTAATTACAGAATTACCTACAGGGTCCAAATTTCTCTTGGTCAGTAGATGGCACTGAGACCAGGTAAAAGGAATTTAGATAGTCTGAGGCCAAGTTGTTGGGGCTCTTCTGTTTCTGCCCCTGACAATGAGGGGTGTTTGGTAATAGAATGCAGCTCTAGAATAGCAGAGGAAGGGTCCCAGTCTATCTGTGACTCTCCTCAGACCCTACATAGAGGCAGAGAGTTCCCTAACTTGGGGGGGGGGGGGAGAATGCCTTGCCCATAGTAAAAGTGACCCCTCCAACTCAGTCCCTTGACTCTTTAATGTTTTGTAAGGAGGCAGCCAGCCCCAGTGGCACCATGTCAATAAAAGTTATTGGGACAGTTTTAGGGGGAAAAATGACTCCTGGCCACTCACCCTGCCCCCCACATCCAGAAAGGCAGAGGAGAGAAAAGCATTTTACATTTTCAACCAAGAAGCATCCTTTGGTAAGACCAATCTGCTTTGCTTGCTTAATAACCAAAGAGACCCCCATGCCACTCTGGAACTTGCCTCAGCTTCCAGAGGGCTCCTCCCAGATTCTTCTAGGCTTCTGGAGGGCCCAAAAAGGGGATTCAAGGGCTTACTTGGCTATGAGAGAGTCCAGTCTACAGAACAAAATGTTGGAGTTACCACCACCATAATCTTGAGATTGGCACCTGTCTGAGAAGGAATTCATAAGAACCAGGCTCTCTCCCAGTCATGTTGGCATTTTATTGGGCACTGTGCTGGCATGTAGACTGAGGAGCTGGGAGATACCCTAGCAAAGAGGCATCTGACATACCCACCTTTTTATAGGGTCAAATAGTTGTGGGTCTGAAGGTCAGAAATTGATACCACCAGAAGGACAGACTTTCTAATAGAGTTATAACACAGGCTTGTAAAAAGTGTTTTTGTAATTCATAGAATACTCCAAGTTCTGGAAGCACTTTGACTAATCTTTGTCTAAGGCTAAAAGATAACCCTATTCAGTGTATAGTGATAACAAATAGGAGATAGGGGTTGTAGATAGAATTCCTGATTTTATCAAGGACCCAGGAAGGACACTCAGAGCAGATCTGAATGTTAGAGAGGGAACTCATTAATTGGCACCCCATCATGTAGAACCCTTGGTTACAGCAAATGAAGTTTTGAATACCATAGAGAAATTCACTTTTCTTGGCAGTGTCCTTTCCAGAGAAGTACACATTGATAATGAGCATGACATCTGCATTGCCAGAATTAATTCAGTATTTGAGAACCTCTGAGGGAAAGTGTGGGAGAGAAGAGGTATTAGACTGACTACCAAACTGAAGGTCTACAGAGCCATCATGCTGACCTCATGGCTATATGCTTGTGAAACCTGGCAGTCTACTAGCGCCTTGTCAGGAAACTGAATCCTTCCATTTAAATTGTCTTGGGAAGATTCTGGAAATCACCTGGCTGTAGAAGATGTCAGACACTGAGGTCCTTTCTTGAACTAAGCTGTCAAAGCATTCAAACTTAAGACTGAGCACAATTCTTGTGGGCTAGCCATATTGTTCAAATCCCAAATATATGTTGTCAAAAAGATTGTTTTAGGGGTGGCTAGGTGGTGCAGTGGATAAAGCACCAGCCTTGGAGTCAGGAGTCCTTGGGTTCAAATTGGGTCTCAGACACCTAGTTGTGTGGCCTTGGGCAAGCCACTTAACTCCATGGCCTTGCAACAAAACAAAACCAAAAAAAGAACCAACCAAACAACCACGTAAGTGGACGCAGCCTTTGATTGTCAACTTAGAACAGACAGACATATAAAACTCAACCTGACAGCGTAAAGATTTCTCTGTAAAAATTCATCTGACTGATAGTGGTTAAATAGAACTGGGGTGCAAGTCCACATCCCCCATAATTAGAGGGAACAGCATCGGTAGAGAGCCTAGATGCTCTAACTCATTAACTGTACCAGAGAACCCTGTGGGGCAGGTAGACATATGGCATATCTGGCTTTCAAATAATGGGGGACCAAGGTGGCCAGTGCTATCCCCAAATAAAAACTCAAAGGGGTCATATAGGATATTGTAATTGAAGTAATCCTAATTATCTTTTCTTTGTACAATTCCTTTGAGATGGGCAAATTTAGAGACATCTCCATTCCCCAATGTTCATACTATTTGTCCACCTTCCAAGCTCTGGTCTGATCAGTCAGTCAGATAAATCATCATGATATCATTCTGACTCTCTTCAAGTACAAAGGAAAATGACAACCAAATCATCACTATTCTTTGTTTATTGCAAACCCACTGTTTAAATACAAGAATCCTTTGATACCACAGGATCTGGAGATACAAACTGTGCCGGAAGCGAGGATACAAACTTACTCTCAAAGTGAACTTAGGAGGCCGAGTTTGTGTATTTTGGAGGCCAACTGTGCTTGTTCTCCGAATTAGCCTCTAAGTAGAACACAGTGTTTGTTTTCTCCTCTCTACCCCCATCCCCCGTACCTAGTGCGGACTACTCTCCCCACCCTGCCCTTGCTATGCCAGAGAAGGGAGGTGTTACTATTATCTCCATTTTTACAAATGAGGAAGGTGAGACTGGGAAAGAACTTCAACTCCCCTCCCCTCCCCTCCTCTCCTTTATTAAAAGCACAATTTAGGAAGGCAAGAGAAGCTAGTTAAAATACTAGCACTAGCAAATACTTGTAGTCTCATCAATTTTTGAAATTATTTAAATTCGTGATCCTTTTGTGGGGGGGGCAGAATTCTCTAAGTGTGGATCATAAAATTCTACCATTGGCTTCCTTATTTAATGGTGCCTCTGCTACTTCAGTATAAACTATCTGGGGATTCTCCAAATTAAGAGGAATCTTCACAAACTCTATTCGATCTTTTTGATTCCTGAAGGACTTGTCCTCCTCCGCCAAGTTCACTATTAGAGAGGAATTTGTACTGCTCTCTTATCTTTCTTGGCCTGGGCCACCCCAAGAGGAGGTTCATTGAAACGCCTCTCTGGTGTCTCAGACTGTATTTATGAAAAAAAAAAAGGCTCAAGGATGTTAACTCTGCATTATCTGAATGTCCCCTTAAAAAGGTATTGGGGGGGGGCTCAGTGGATAGAGCACCAGCCCTGGAGTCAGGAGTACCCGAGTTCAAACCTGGTCTCAGACACTTAATAATTACCTAGCTGGGTGGCCTTGGGCAAGCCACTTAACCCCATTTGACTTGGAAAAAAGTCCCCCCCACAAAAAAGGCATTGAGGAAGACATCTCACTGTTAGCTTAGAGTGGAGCAAACAAAACTTTACAGAGCAAAATCTTTTAAAAAGTATAAGTGTTGTTGGGATTAGGGACTCCAAAAGTTGGATTTTAAATTGGAATATGTCACAGTTTCTTGTGCTCTTTAGCAACACCATATATTATATGGAATGCTATACATTTAAAAGCAAACTTCTATTTGCGACATTTTCTAATGTACTTATCTCACTCTTCATGTGTAGAGTAAAATTTTGGGAATGGAGGACATATCTGATCCCTAAAACCTAGCATTTTACAATGAAAAGCCTTCTGCTAAATGGGTAAAGATGGATTCCAATCCATAAAGCCCCTGAATTAGCTTGCATGGTATGCAATCTGATTTTCAGGATGTCAGGATAACTGAGAAACAAAGCAATTAACAACTGTTGTTCCAGAGTCATATTGCAATCCTGAGATCTAATCAGGAGAGGAATCAAAATCCCAGATCCCAGAAGGATATTAGCTCTTTTCTCTGCAAATATGAATTTCCTTAAAATAGATTTGGGACAGAATAGCTCTTCATTGTTCTCCTTGAAGAAGAGATTAAAGACACTGAAGAATCTTGGAGTGCCCCCCCAGGAGGGGCTCTGAGGAGATCTCCCCAATTTCAAGGAAAGACCACCATGATGGGCACTATAGGCAAAGAAAACTGAAAAAGGCAGAGCTGGTGACCTGAATTTGTTCTGAATTGCAGAATCTGGATCATAGAAAGATGTACAACTTTATTTAATCTAGGAAGCATTAATTACTGTCTTCATATTATTTCTAATTTCATGGTAAGCAAAATTAGTATATTTAACCAAGCAAGTTAACCTTAAGGAAAATGTGCTCTCATGGCACCTTTGAAGAGAGGACAACTACCCAGGGGGATGTTTGGAAAGATAGCGTATGGTCTTTCATACTAATAACATAAAAATAGGGAGGGGGGGACACAGCACGGGCTTAAGTCATTGGTAGAGAAAAGAGCCCTTTGGTATATTTGAGAATGCCAAATGGCCAGAGAGCATGGGGCCAAACCATTACCCACCTTAAAAAAAATTATAAGGAAGCTTGAATTAGCACTGTGAAATCCTGAAATATATAGTTAATAGGAATTATAGGAATATGGACACTAGAAGAAAATCGTAAGTATAAATCAGAGTTTGAAGTAATGTCAACTCTGATTCTCCAAAGAGTAGGACTTTTTACAAACACAGGGACCAATATAAGGTCCTTATTAAGCTTGAAAATAAAATGAAATCAAGAAACTTGTTAAGACTTGTATGAACTGATGCAGATTGACATGAGTAGAACCAGGCAAACAGTATACATGGTAATAATAACCCTGAAAAATTTCAGACTGTGACTCCAGAGGACCTTTGAAAAAGCTTTGTACCGACCTCCTGACAGAGAAGTGTAGAATTATCCATACATCTGATCATAAGATGAATGTGTGAATTCCTTGTGCTTGACCATGCTGATTTGTTACAGGATTGTAGATTTGGGGGATGGGGTTTGACAGACCAGTGGGATAGCTTGGAGAGGAATGTGTTGAGTTTATCACACACTTAAAAAAAGAAAACAAACTATTAGTCTGGAAAGACTTGCATGAAATGATACTGAGTGAAGTGAGCAGAACCAGAGGAATATTGTACACACTAACAGCAATATGGGGTGATGATCAATTATGGTGGGCTTGTTCATTTCATTGATACAATAATCAAAGACAATTCTAAAAGACTCATGATGGAAAATACCATCCATAGCCAAAGAAGGAACTATGGAGTTTAAATGATATAAGTTTAAAGCTTACTATCTTCAATTTTAAATGTCTTATATATTAATTTTTTCACTCTTTTTCTTGTTTTGATTTGATTTTTTTCACATGATTAATACAGATTTATGTTTAACAGTTTTATACACACACACACATATATAACATATAGAATTGCTTTCTGTCAAGGGGAAGGGGGAGGAAGAAAAATGTGAAATTCAAAATCTTGCCAAAAAATGATTGAAAACTATCATTGTATATAATTGGAAAAATAAATAAATAAATTATATAAAAGGAAAAAAAAGAAAGCAAATTGTACATAATAGAGATTCATTGTTTTATAAAATTATGTTTTGCTGCTCTACTTTGTATAGGCAAATGTTGTCTTGGGGCAGGGGAGGGGTTGTTTGGTAAATTCAAAATTAAAAAAAAAAACGTTTAATTGAAATAAGAAATACCTTGTATTTTGATGGTCATTTAGAAGTCCTTTGAGGGCATCTAGGTGGTGTTAGTGGATAGAGAACCAGTCCTGGAGTTAAGAGGATCTAAATACAAATCTCACTTAGCTGTGTGATCTTAGACAAATCACTTAACCCCATCACCTTGCAAAACAAACAAACAAACAAAAAAAAGAAACACAAAAAACAAACCCCCCAAAAGGTAGAAGTCCTTTGAATATGATAATTAGAAAATTACATTTGACCTTTAAAGTTTCTGCTTATAGCTTAAAAAACTATGTGAATCTCACAAATTTATATATGAGGCTATCTTCACAAAATATTTTGTCCTATCTCATCAAACAGGAAGCATTTTACTAAGAGCTAATTTGATACTAACTTTATCCAGATTTCTTAACTTTTTCTTTTGCAGCAATGAATTTGCAGCGCCACTTGAGAACACAAAGAGTATATAGCATTGAATTCTTCTTAGAAGGCAGAGTAGTTCTTAACAACTGGAACTATTTGAAATATAATAAAGCTGTGAAATGGGTTGCCTATGATATATTCAAATGTTGAATTTGGAGATTTGTTTCCTGGAAATCTGAACTCTGAGTGAGCCCTAAAGTTTGTCATATATTCTCTTACAGCTGTCAACCAAAACCAATTTCTATTGGTATTGTTATTAGAAGATGATAGGATCCTGCTTTAGTTGTGAACATTTGAAGCCTGCTATGTGAGGCGGAAATGCCTGTAACTGTAAAATTTACCTTATTTATTGTTTATGATGTCAAGTCAACAGGCATTTATTTATTCAGTCAGTTCTTATTATGAGCCAGAAACTATGTTAAATGTCAGAAATATAGATCCATGGAGAAAGAAAATCACTGATTTCAATGTACTTATAACATATTAAAGGGAGGCAAAAAGGGTTAGGGGGAAGACAGTACCAAATCTGGGGTATTATAGAAAAAATTGGAAAGTCAGAGTGGAGCCAGAGATGAAGGAAGTCATTTTGTCCCTGGTTTAAAAAAAAAAGTTTACATCAACAAATCAATCTACTGATTGATCTTTTTTGAGAATGAAGACTGCCACCCCCAACCCACTAAGAAGGGGTTCTGTATGAGGTCTCTGTGCAGAGAGAAGGACTTCCAGTGCAAGGGTTGTGAATTAAAACTTTGTCATACATATTCTTACATGTATGCAGTGAATTGATTTTCTTTTCTTTTTTTTTTAAGGTTTTTGCTAGGCAATGGGGTTAAGTGGCTTGCCCAGGGTCACACAGCTAGGTAATTATTAAGTGGCTGAGACCAGATTTGAACACAGGTACTCCTGACTCCAGGGCCTGTGCTCTATCTACTGTGCCACCTAGCCACCCCTGTGAATTGATTTCTTGCCAAGACTAATCTCTTCACATGTATCCTTGGACCCATCTTCTCCAGGTAGTTGACCCCTCTCAATCATTCTTTCTCTATTTCACATCTACAGTTTCTCTTGAACTACTGGTCCCTCTCTACTTTATCCAAGCATGCCCAAGTCTCCCCCATTTTCCCCTGTAGGGGTATTCCAGGGCTCTGTCCTTGGCTCTTTTCTATTTCTTTCTCTGATCAAGTTTCTTGAGTTCAACCTTTATCTCAATGAAAATGATTTTTCCAGCCCTTGCCTCTCTCCTGAGCTTCAGTTTTGCATCATCAGTTGTCTAGAGGACCTTTTGCACTGGTTGCCCCAGAGATATCTCGAAATCACTATGTCAGGGTGGCTAGGCTACTCAGTGGATAGAGCACCAGCCCTGGAGTTAGGAGGACCTGAGTTCAAATCCAGTCTCAGATATTTACTAGCCCTGATTGCCTCCCTTCCCCTCCCCCCCAAAAAACCAATATGTCCAAAATGGAATTATCTCTCTTCCAGTACCCCCCCCAAAAAAAACCCCCACCCAAATCCTAATTTCCCCATGTCTATGGAGGCAGCCAGAAGATTCAGTGTTGGGCCTAGAGTCACAAAGACCTGAGTTCAAATTTGACTTGAGTAGCTTAGTAGCTGTGTTACCCTGGGCATGTCACTTAATTTCTATCTGTCCTACATTCTTCAGTTGTAAAGTAGGGATCATAACAGCCTCTATCTCATGGGGTTCAAATGATACAATATTTGCAATGTATTAGCACACTATCTGAGGTCACATTGTAGGAGTTTAATAAAGTTTATTCCACCCTGACTTGCCATTGAAGGCAGTGTTAGTCTTCCTTTCTCCTAAGCTCATAACTTTGACATTCTCGACTCCTTACCTTTCTTGCCTCTCATATCCAATCAGTTGTCAGATCTTGCCAAGTCTATCTCTACTACCTGGCACATCCGTCTTCTTGTCACTACTCATGTAGATACCACCTTAGTCCTAAAATTATCAACTTCTGTTTAGATTATTAAAATGACTTCCTCATTGGTCTCCCTACCTCAAGTTTTTCCCCACTTCAATCCGTTCTCCACACAGAGAACAAAGGAATTTTTCTTATATGCAGATCTAGCCATGTCTCACCCTTACTTAAATATTTACTTGGTTTTTTGTTTTGTTTTTGGTGAGGCAATTGGGGTTAAGTGACTTCTCCAAGATCACACAACTAGTTAAGTGTCAAATGTCTGAGGTCTGATTTGAACTCAGATCCTCCTGCCTTCAGGGCTGGTTTTCCATTTACTTTGCCACTGAGTTGCCCCTAATCCTTTTTTAATAAGTTCCAGCAATTCCTTATTGCCTCTAGGATGAAATATAATCTTCTCTGACTTTTAAAGTCCTTTTCCTACAAGCCCCCATCTATTTTTCCAACATCATTGTATATTACTCCTCTTTCTTCCCTCTACCATTAAATATGACTGACTTCTTCATTCCTCACTATCCCTCAACTCTGTGCCTTTACTGATCCCCAAACCTAGAATGTTTTCCCTCCTCACTTCCGAGAATTTCTCAATTTCTTCAAAGTTCTGCTGAATTTTTACCTTCTACATAAAGCCTTTCCTCATCTCCCCAAATGCTAAAACCCTTCATCCAGAACTATTTTGGGGTGTGTATCATGTAACATTTTGCACATATTGTTCAGGAGGTAGATGAAGTGGATGAAGCCCACAGAGTCAAAAGCTAGGGTAGAACTCAAGAACTCCAAAGTGTAATAATACTTCACCTCTCTCCTTCCCTTCTTCTCCTCTTCTCGCTGCCTCTTTCTCCCTTTTTAATCCCTCTCTTCTTTCTCTCTCTTTCTCCCTTCACTTTCTTCTTTCTTTTCCCATTCTTCTTTTTCCTTTCTCTCCCTTTTTTCACCTCTCCCTCTTTTTTCCCCTTCATTCTCCATCACTCTCCTCTCTTCCTTCCTTCCTTTCTTCTCTTCTCTCTCTCTAGCTAGTGAAGGAATAATAAATCTAGAAAGTAGTTATGATTTCTAAATAAGGAATGAGATCCAGAGATCCAATTTATGGTTTTTCATAACAGATTATAAATCATCTTCTCTTGTCTTTATTTCTTCCTCTTATAATCTTGGACCAGTGTAGAACGAGGTCAAAGTCAGCCCTACAAAGTTGGTGAGTTTCCAGGCAAAGCCCATTGTTTGAGCACTGTGGGCGAGGACTGCCCAAGGTCAGCTTCTACACTCAGCTGAATACTGGATGCTAGATTGTGTTTTTTTCAGATCAGTTTTTCCCCCCTTCTCCTGAAAGAATCACATAAGTTATGCTAGTCCTCTAAAATAACATTACTTCAAAGAAGACCTACAAGGACAGAAGAGGGAGGGCTAACAGAACAGTGAATAGGGAGGGCTAGGAGCTGATCATGGCAACCACAGCAGCCAGGGAATTTCTGACTGCAAAAAATAGAAAGAGACTTCTTGGTTAAATATGGGGTGGGGGTGGGTGGTAATTCATCAGCACCTGCTTCCTCAGCTGGGAGCCCTGGAGAAGGGAAGTATCTCTAAGGGGTCAGCTTCAGACCTAATTTTGATTGGCTGTAGAGATATTCAAAATGGTTTGTCAAGACCTAACTGTAGTTCCTTTGTTTGCTTTTGTGAGATCTCTGTGACTGCTCATGGTATCTGGTAAAAGGAAAATAATCTCTAATCTTGGGAGTTTTGAAAGGTCTGTAAAATAAATCTGAAAAGCATTGAAGACCCAACATTTTTACTGCACATGACCTGAATCTACAGAAAGATAAAATTAAATGAAATAATGATAATAGTTAAGATTTGTGCTGAAACTAAACTGCAATGGCCAAATGATTTGTCCATAATAGCTTGTCATCTATTGAAAAACACACCCCTTCAACATAAAGTCCTAATGGGGCAGCCAGTTCTCTAGCCCCACAGTTGGTTGGTGACATTGGCTTGAGTAACTGTAGATATTGTTGAACTGTGCCAAAGATTTCCATATATAGGTATAAGCAACCTCTCCCAAAGAACCAGAGGTACGCTGCCATCTCCAGCAAACTGGAAGCTGGGCTTGTATAGAAATCCATTAGTAGAAGGCTTCCCTGAAGTCCTGCTATATGGGATTCCTCATCACTAACACTGCACAAAGGTACCAAGACCCTCTCATGTGCCTCCGGTCTTCACACTGTAAAAGGACGTTGGCTCCACTAGTCCAACTGACAAATATTCGGCTTGTTTAGAAATCTGCTGCTGCTTCGTGGCAAGCCAGATATTGACTGTCAGGGACTGTTTAAGTCTATTGGTAAATGTATGTTGTCTGCAGATGAACAAGATTTGCCACCATTCCCCTGTCCCCCAAATAAAGAGGAGGGGTTTGGGGCTATGTTGTCATGAGTTTTCTTGGCAATTTGGCAAACTAGGCTCTTTTTCAGGATAAATAATTGAAGAAAATGCTGAATTTCAAATAGAGGTTAGTCAAAATAAGGGTGGGACCATTTCTCTGAAGAGGAGTGAAGGAGTAGGTCATGGGAATTGAATAGATGGAAGAATTGGGAGGTTAAAATTTTTGAAGGAATATCAACTTAAATGTTGAAGTCTTTCAGTATAAGAATAGGCGTTGGGATAGCAAGAGCTTATGAAACAGGAATTAATTAAACTCCTTGAGGAACCAGGTAGAATGTCTGGGGGGGGCTAGTAGATAATTAACATGACATGGATTTCATGATAAAATCTGGACTCACAGAAGATCTTGACTGAAGGCTGCAGGGGAAACACTGGACATGGCAATAGGAAGCAAAGACTAACCCATGAAGATCAGGGTATGGGAAGGGGTATAAGTCATACCAAGAAGAATGAATAAGAAGCCAGTGTCTTCTAGGGGAAGCAAGGTATCCATAAATACCAGGTGATAAGAAGGTTCAAAATGATGGAAAGTAGATATTAAATACATCCTATTTAACTACTCTGTGTACATATGTATATCTTAAACATTCCCCAAAGGACTGAGTAGAGGAACATTGGGGAATTTTCTACACACTAGCAGGCTGGTCTCCAAGGCTACACCATCATAACCTACTATTATTGTATTATACTCTTTCTTACTTGGACATCATTTTCTGAAAGGAAGCAGATAAAGGACATTTGTGTGAGAAACACTGAGAAAAGCAGCCTCTCGTACTTAAGCAGAAATAGACAATACTGAGATCTGAGAGAAAGCATCTTACTAAAGAAAGGACTTACTGAAGATATTGATAATCCAAGTGTTGTTCCCTAGCAACTCATTTACATAAGACCATTGGGTGCATTTTGAGGTTTATAACTTGAATGCTGATAACTAGGCATATTTGGTAACTTTGGGACAATTGTACATTTCCTGTCTGAGGTGAGTCTGAGAGAAATGTGCATTTTGGTTTCTCACTGTATGGTAGAGATGTCACTTCAACACTAGAAAATCCTACTTTGAGGCAAGATTCAGTCAAGAAGAGGGGAGGAAAATGGAGAGAGAGTGGGGGAGAGGAGAGGGACTAAGGACTAGGTGGAGGGGCAATGGATAAGGGGGAGGGAATAGGGACTGGGGGGGGGAGAGAAAAAGGGAGGAAGGAAGATTGACTCTCATTTTGGAGTATTTCATCATCAATGAATTGCTTCCACCTGAGCCCAAGTGAGCAAAAGGAAGTGCTACATGCTATTGGGAGCTGATCTGATTGGAGGAAGGCTCTGCTTTTGAAAGTTGATTGGAGAAGAGAGGACTTTTCAACTATTTGAAGGACTAGCTAGGAAAAGGAAAGACTAAAACAAGTTCTGACGTTGATTCTCACCTGCACACAGTGTCAGGACCAGGAAACCCCTCTGAGCCAAGGTGAGAGAGCTGACCCAAATAGTTTCTCAGATCCTAGGCTTAAGAGAACTACTTTTGGGGGCGGGTAGGTGGCACAGTGGATAGAGCACTGGCCTTGGAGTCAGGAATCCTGAGTTCAAATCCAGCCTCGGACACTTAATAATTACCTAGCTGTGTGGCCTTGGGCAAGCCACTTAACCCCATTCTCTGGAAAAAAAATAGGAAAAAAGAGAACTACCTTTGTTGAAAAATAAAATAACACTGCTCAATGTTAGCTAAGAACCAACCTGAATAATTATGTGAACCCTAGACTCCAGTACAAAGGTGTGATTAGTCCTGGGCATGAATCAGAGGAGGAGGAATTGTATCCAGTGACATTCCCAATTTGAAGCTGAGGAGCATTCAGGCAGCCTCTCAGGTTGGAGGCAGCTACTGTGCTGAAATAAGAATCTAGAGCTAAAGGCAATTTCTCAGCTATGGACCTAGAAAGTGACTGCCCAAGACAGAGACAGAATCATTGGGAAGGTGAGCAGGAGGTTCAGGTCCATGATGAATTGTAGCTTGCCCGAAAGGTGGAGGCTGGAGGGTTCCAACCTATATCATAAAAGGCTGGTCGTTGCTGTGGCTGGCTCAGAACATAAATTCTTGCCTGGTCAGCCTCTCCTTCCTGAAAAATAGACCAAGGGATAGAAGATTGGGAGCATCTTGCTATGCTTTTTCCACAATCACTCATCATCTTATATTGATGGCACTTAAGCCCTCTCAGGAAAATCAGTAATGGCTGAGAGAGGAAGAAGGGATGAAGTGGTTTTCTCTATGGGTTAGACAGTTCAGGGAGGTGATAGCTCACTTCCATTATGCCTTACTTCTTTTAAGTTTTTTTTTTGTTGTTTTTTGGGTTTTTTTTTTTTTTTTTGGCAAGGGAATGGGGTTAAGTGGCTTGCCCAAGGCCACACAGCTAGGTAATTATTAAGTGTCTGAGGCTGGATTTGAACTCAGGTACCTGACTCCAGGGCTGGTACTCTATCCACTGCACCACCCAGCAACCCCTATGCCTTACTTCTAAGATCAAAGTACTCCCTCATGTAGAATCCCTTTTCTTTTCCAGGTTGGAAGCCTGTATCCCTGGCATCTGGGCAAGGATTAGTTTATCTACATTCACCCCAACCTTCTTTCCAATATTCCCTAACTTATATGGGTGTAAACTCCAAGAAGGGATTTAGCCCCTGCAATCCTCCTTACTCCTCATTGAGCCTAGAATTGAGAGGCAATCTGTGGCTATCTAAAATTCAAGGTGAAAGTTATCCTTGAGTAATTTGGAACTATACCCAAAGGACAATAGAGTTGTGCGTACACTTTGATCCCACAAGACCACTGGGTCTGTCCTAAAGAGATAATAAAAATGGAAGAAAGACCCACATGTACAAGGAATACAGTGGCTCTTTTCAAAAAGATTTCAAAAAATTGGGAAATTGAGGGAATCGCCATCAATTGAGGAATGGTTGAACAAATTGTGGAATATGAAAGTGATGGAGTTACTATTGTTCTGCCAAGAAATGAGCAAGTGGATTTTAGAAAAGCCTGGAAAGACTTGCATGAACTGATGCTTAGTGAAGTAAGGAGAACCAGAACAATATACATATCAACAGCAACATTGTATGATGATCAATTATGATGGAATTAGTTCCTCTCAGCAGTTCAGTGATCAGAGACAATGCTAAAAGACTTGTGGAATCTGAATGGTGACCAAAGCATACCATTTTCCCTTTTCAAAAAGTGTTCTCACAATTTGAGATGGAAATAAAATTAAGGTAGAAAGACAAACGTCAATGAGGTTTCTCCCTGTCATTAACCTATCCCTTATCCCACTAGAAATCACTCCTTTACTGATTCTTCTCAAGGGAGAATGTGAGTTCAGGAACCCCAGTTCTTTGAAAGAGAAAAGTAAATATCTGGGGAGAGGAAAGGGGTGGGACAGAAAGTCCACATGTTCAACAGATGATAGGAAATCCCTCCTCAAGCTTTCCTAGATTCCAGGCTCCAAATTGAGCAGGGGGATTAAAGCTTCATGCCCCTGTCTCCGGGCCTGGCTGTTCCAACATCCAAACAGGAAACACCCCATCAGAGTCCCATATTTTCCCTTCATTACTGAGCTACGAATGACACCAGGGAACTTGGTGCTCTTCCACAGCTGTCTGAGGGAGAAGGCAGAGGGAGGCTGGGGAAGCCCTCTAGCCTTCCCGGATCCCAGTAACTACTCAGAGAACCAAGTTATCCAACCCAAGCCCTGAAATCGTGACCTGTGCTAAGGGGTGGTGGGGTGATGGTGTGACACGGGGTTCAGAAGAGCCCACCTCCTCCTGGAAGTTCCCATAAAAGGTGTAGGTGAGGAGGTAGGAAACAGGAGAGACCTGGGAATGCCAGGCATTTTCCAGGAATTAGCTTGACATCCCAGACATTCCCAGCAGCAGCCAAGTACAGTGTGGGGAGAGGAAGGGACAAGGCAGAAAGGAAAGTTTCCACACCCGGGGCAGCTCAAGACTAAATCCCTTTTAGGATTTATCCATACAGGAATGGGGGGGAGGCACTAGATTTAAAAGTCACAAGGTCTGAGCTCTGTTCACTGGATGACACCAGGTCAGTCCCTTTCCCTCTGTGGGTCTCAGGTTCCCTATCTTAAGAGTCAGGGATGTGGATGGTCTCAGGCCACTCTGGTTCCAGAATCCATAATCTTGAGAGTCCTGGTTTCCCCAACCCAAGAAGTCACACTGAGCCAGAGAGAAAAGCCCCAAATAACTTTTATTCCCCCCGTGACAGGGAGGGTCTGGGGAATATCCTGTGTCCAGTCTGAGCCCTGTGGTCCACGCTGCACCTGGGCTTCATTCCTTGAGGGAAAAGTGCATCTTGTCATTGATCATCTTGCACTCGGGGTTAAGGCGCTTCAAGATCTGGGCCAGAACATTGACTGTCTGGTCGCTGCTCAGCCCTGTTTTCTTGGTCTGGAACTTCTTCAGCAGATCTTTGGTGGTCATGGGCTTTCTGGTCAGATAGCGTCTCACTGCATCCTCTGTCACCTGCACGTCCCTGTGGGAAGGAACACCAGCATCAGGGGCCGAGGTTCTTGGGCCAGACTCGGCTCCCAGGCTCCCAGATATCACCCCTCACTCACCCACTGCTGGGTGTGGATTTCCCTGAGATGCTCTGAGGTCCGGCATCTAAGCGCAGGTGCTTGGCCGCAGGTGTATCACTGGGTCCAGTCTGGCGCTTCCCTGCAGGAAACCATCAAAACCAATGTCAAAACTGGAGGGCTCTCTCAAAGGTCAGGCTGGTTCAGGGCTGAACAAGAATCCCCTCTTCGGGCTTCTGACTCCTCCCTGAAGACTAAGTGGAATTCCAGGGTCAAGGTTCTAATGCTACAGGGGGCAACTTGGTAGTGCAGTAGATAGAGTACCAGGGAGGGAATTCCAGGAAGCACCTGGAGTCAGGAGAACCCGAGTTCAAATCCAGACATTTAATAACTGCCTGACTGTGTGACCTTGGGGAAGTCACTTAAAGCCCATTGCCTTAAATACATATTTAAAAAGATTTCAATGCTAGCCCTGCCACTTACAGAGCCTCCCTGGGCCCCAGGTTTCCTCATCTGTACCTGGTTCTTGTATGTTTCCATGCAACATCCAGGTCATCTTCCTCCCACAATATGTTCTCCACAAAATGTGGCCCCACAACTAACCACAATATTGCAATGGCAGAGAACAGTGGGGCTATTCCCCTCCTCAGGTCTGGGCCCCTGCACTCCCAGAGCAGCATAAAATGAGTTCCCTGGGTAATTTTGGGCCTCTCCCTTGCTCCTCCTGGGTCTCAACCTCTGCCCTCAGGTGAGGAAAACAGAAATTGCCCCAAGAGAAAAACTGGGAAAGAGCTTTGAAAAGGGGAAATTCAGGTGTCAAGAAGCCTGCTGGGGGTGGCTAGGTGGTACAATGGATAGAGCACCAGCCCTGGAGTCAGGAGTACCTGAGTTCAAATCTGACCTCAGACACTTAATAATTACCTAGCTGTGTGGCCTTGGGCAAGCCACTTAACCTCATTGCCTTGCAAAAACTAAAAAAACTAAAAAAACCCAAAAAACAAAAAAAAAAAAAAAACCCCTGCCGAGATTATCAGAAGAGACAAAAGATAGCAGGACCAGCCCCCTGTAGGGACACAGGCTTGTGAGTGGAAGGGAAGAGGTCTCGACCCCATCTCACCTTGCTCCAGTTTGTTGGCAGCTCCCCAAAGGGTGGAAGATGTGCTCCCACTCTCCACACTGGGGGTACTTGGGCGGCTGTCTCCCCTGGAGCTGCTGCCTGAGGCCTTCCGTTCCCTCTTGGGGGGGGTGTCTTTTTCTTCTGCAGAAATGATATGGGGAAGGGGAAAGGAAGCCAAGGGAAAAGAAAGACAAGGCAGCCTTTCCCTGGGGAGAGAGGGGGTGAGTTCCTGAGTCCGGGTCCCACTGGGTCATACTCACGGTCATGAAAAGGGCCGAGGAAGCCTCGTTGTCAATGTCACTCTCCTCCAAGGTGTCTGACTCCTCACTGCTGTCTCCTTAGGGGTCAAAGAACAGTCTGAGCCTGGCACCCCCATCCCTGGGGCTCCTTTGCCCTCCCCATCCCAAAGTTCCCTCTTCCCTTTAGTCCCCAATATACACTGTTTTTGCTAGGCTGCACATTGGCAGAAGTATGTCTCACCTGGGTTCTGCCCTCAGGGAGCTAGTCCAGGGCAGACACCAGACTCTGGCATGGAAAGTATCAACAGCCATCTTCACTGCTGCTAAGAATTAACCTCTCACTGTGTGGAATGAGCCCACTGCCACTGCTCCCCCCAGACAGTACAAAGCTGGGGCAGTAGAGAGGAGGCAGAGATGGGCCAGGAGCTGGGCCTTCAAAGACAAGACTGGGAGCAAGGGGCATTTTCCCAAGCAGCTCAGGGCAGAGTGGAGAGGATGGGCTGGGAGACCCCATCACTCACAGAGGGTCTCAGGCTGGAGAGAGGCAGCTTGGAAGGTCAGGAAAATTCCCTCCCCTCCCCATCACACTCACCTTTCCTCTTCTTCTTCTCCTGGGGGGTGGGTGCCTTCTTATCTTCCTCCTCTTTCTCCTCCTCCTCTGGTGGTTTTTCCTCCTCACTCTCTTCACTGCTTTCACTTTCTTCATCAATGCCTGAGAGAGAAGCAAGAGTTCTCTAGTAGGCCAGTGACCTCAGCCCCATCTGACCAGACCCTCCTTTCCTGCCCACATCTACTCCAGCCTGCCTCCCTCTCTCTATTATAACTTATTATTTTTTTTAGTTTTTTTTTGCAAGGCAAATGGGGTTAAGTGGCTTGCCCAAGGCCACACAGCTAGGTAATTATTAAGTGTCTGAGACCGGATTTGAACCCAGGTACTCCTGACTCCAGGGCTGGTGCTTTATCTACTACGCCACCTAGCCGCCCCTTATTATTTTTTTAAAAAATCTCCCAATTGCTTTTATGAGTTTTCCCAGGTTTGTAAGCTTCAAGTCACATTCCACTCTCTCCTTTCCCTGGCCACTCAAATCTACTATTATCGAGTCTGGTCTATTCTACCTCTGTTTCTGTTCTCCACTCCTAATTCACACCCTCAGCCTTTCTCACTGGACCACTGCAATAGCCTCCTCATTGGTCTCCTTGCCTCCAACTCTCCTCTCTCCTAACATCCTCAAAAGTTTAGAGAACTGTCAAATTTCTATTGCTAAATCACAGCAATAACTGTGTCATTCTCTTGACTCGAGAAGTTTCAGGGATTTTCAAAAACCCAAGCTCTGGTTTGTCCCTTCTCCATCCAGTCCCCACCTACATTTCTATAGCTATGTCACAGGCTGCCCATCAAAAGCTCTATGGCTCATATAAGCTGGTCTATTTACTGTTCTTTACCCCCAACAGCTGAGGCTTTGCCTGGAACCCTCCTCTTCTTGACCTTCACCTCTAGGGATGACCAGCTCTGTTCAACAGACTCATGATCCTTTCCATTTGACACCTTTTCTAGTCAGAGTTATTATCATTTTCAACTCCCTCCCTCCAGTCTCTTCTCCCTAAAGTTATTTCCAATCTCCTTTCTACCTCTCTCAGTACATGTTATCCCTCTGCTCCCAAGAAGAATGTAAGCTCCTTGATGGTGGGGGCTTCTGAACAAAAGGCTTCTCTTTCTCTCAACAAAAGCCTTCTCAATGGACACTTGATCAATATTGGCTGAACTGAAGTAAGAGAGAGGTCCTGCTCTTAGGCAGGGACACACCCACCTTTAGGGCCTTCCTCTTTTTTTTCCAGGTTTTTGCAAGGCAAATGGGGTTAAGTGGCTTGCCCAAGGCCACACAGCTAGGTAATTACTAAGTGTCTGAGGTCAGATTTGAACCATTTGACTCCAAGGCCAGTGCTCTATCCACTGGGCCACCTTGCCGCCCCTGGGCCTTCCTCCTCTTGCTGGACCACCTTGGGTTTCCCTACTACCTACTCCTCAGAGCTGCTGTAAGTCAAAGAACAGGCTGCAGGTGAGCAGATTGTGGCCTGGAGCTCCAAGTCTGTCTGAAAGGAATAGATGAGGTGGGCCTGTCCACCTTACCTGGAGCCATCTGACATGTCCACCTCTTGGCCCTCAAAGTCCCCATGATCACTGTCCTCAAAGGCCTCATCATCAGAGCCCTTCTTTTTGTTTTTTTGCCCACCCCAGCAGGAGGTGCTCTCTTCTTGGTCTTAGGGACCTTCTCTCCTGGAAGAGCAGAATGAGGTCAGGATCTACATTGTCCTGGTCCCTGATCCCTTACAGACACACTGCCCCTGACCCCCAGGCTCCCATCCTCACCTTCCTCCCCACTGTTGTTGTTGTCATCAGAGCTCCTCTCTAGGTCATCCTCCAGGTCATGGATTTGGAGCTCACTGGGCTTCTTGCAGTTTTTCTTCTCTTTATGCCCATCCTCATCTTCATCATGGTGCTGGTCTTTCAGCCTACGCTGCTGCATGATGCTGAAGTGGTTCAAGACTTTATTCCTCCTACAAAAAGGGTATGTATCATGTAGGGCTCCAGGATGGGCAGTCCCCTCATTCTGAAAGAAGTCTTCCCTGATTGACCATGACCAACTCAGATCTCTCTACCTTCCCCTTTGGTGTTCATTTCTACTTTCTTTCTCTCTCTCTCTGACAGCCATTAAGCAGTGGCAAGAGCCCTTCCTATGGAATTAGGAGAGCTAGGTATGATTCCCATTTGGGATATTTAATTAGATCCTTTGATCACAGACTTAGAATTGTAAGCAAGTATATAAAGGACATATACAAGATCTTTTTTAAATTTAAAAAAAATTTAAAATTTTTAATTTAAAGCAATGGGATTAAGTGACTTGCCCAAGGTCACACAGCTAGGCGATTAAGTGTCTGAGGTCACTTTTTTTTTACTTCTTTTTTTGTTACTTTTTTAGATTTTTCAAGGCAGTGGGGTTAAGTGGCTTGCCCAAGGCCACACAGCTAGGTAATTAAGTGTCTGATGCTGGATTTGAACTCAGGTACTCCTGACTCCAAGGCCACTGCTCTATCCACTGTGCCATCTAGCCGCCCATGAGGTCACATTTGAACTCAGGTCTTCCTGACTCCAGGGCCAGTGCTCTATCCACTGTCCCACCTAGCCTGCCCCCATATACAACATCTTAAAGGTAATAAGAAGCTCCAATTACTAATTCTATGACCTAGGGGAAACTCTGAGGCCTCCATTCTCTTTGTTGAACAAAAAAGATGAATGGGCCAAGGCCCAGAATGTGTAGATTAAATGGTAGATGGTACATAAAGGGATCAGAAGAAATCATCCCAGGACATGGCAATCTCATTAGAGAGGCACCAGACTAGCATCACATAAAGGCTGAAGGAGGGGGGGGTAATACCTGAAGACCTGGAGCTAACCTTCATCTTCGCTGGATAGACCTTGTATATCCCCAGAGATTCTCAGGCTTCCTCCACCACTTAGAACCTGCATTTCTCTCAGGGCAGGAGCTGCCATACCTTTCTTTGTGTCCCTAACCCTTATTCCAGTGTGAGCACTTTGCTTGTTGACTAACTGCTGCCTCCCTTCTCCCTCTGCTCACCTTTCCCACTCTTCCTCGGCCTCCTCTGCAGTAAGTGTCTGGTGCCAGGCCAGAGGAGTGAAATTGTACCAGTTGTGTACAAGGAAGGCTTCGAAGGCCCCATCAGGACACTGGGTGAAGATTATAGTAGGAGGTGTTTTCTGTCATACCACCCTTCTTGACTCCCTTGAATCTGCAGCAGGCAGGAGGAGAGAGGACAAAGCTCATCCCTCCTCTAAGGCCTGCTTCCTTCAGAAGGCCTGGCTGCAGTTTCACAGGGAGAGAGAAAACTGCCAGGTCTTTTACTCCTCTAAATCTCAAGGTAGTGACAGATTTATGAAATTGGCCTAGGATGGGGTCCAGAGTCTTGGGTCCTTGAGCCTGAGGCATACCAGGAGCTCCCTGGAATCTTTTCTGGTCTTTTATTTTCCACCCACCAAAGCCCAGGGAACATTCCTTTATACTACTTTTCCTCCCAGGAAGGACAAATATCAGCCCTGGGACAGGGCAGAGTCAGAGAAGCTTTCCAAAGGCCCACTCACCTCCTGCCTGTTTTTCCATTGACTTTGAGTAGCCAGGGCTGGTCCTCAGCCTTGAAGGCCTTGAGAATGATGCCACACTTCTTCCTTCTGGCCTCATCCTGGAGCTTTCAATTGAACTCACTGCCAGTCCCAGATTCTGGCATCTCTTCTTCCTGATAGATCTTCTTATTGCTCAGATCCCGTTCCATCTCGGCCTGACCTGGTAAGCAATGTTATCCCAGAGGCTCTTGCAAGGACTGTTGGCAGAACATCCTGCTTCACCTCCTCTAGAGTCCAGCTGAGTTGACTTGTCTGGCCTCATAATATTCACCTCCCTTGTCCAAAGTCATGTCCTGTCTTCTTCAAATCTTTCTTAAGAACTGACCCTGAGTGTTCTCTTCCACCATTTCTGCAGTCTAGTCCCTCCTTACACACTTTGGCAGGAAATTTTCTCAGTACTTTTCTTCTTTTATGTCCCATAAAGTATATGATAGGCTGAGCATACAATGGATGCCTAAGGTATACTAGAAAGACAGAGCTAGGAAGATACCCTTTGTTCTATGCATGCAGGCCTCACACACTGGCACTGGAGACTACCAACCCTCACCTTCTGATCCAACCTCAAAGCCTCCTTGCCCATTTTCTTGACGCTCCTGCCAAGTGTGAGAACATGAGACTTTTTACCTGGGTACCAGGTGGAGAAATTGACTTTGTCAGCTGCATTGAAAGCCATGATATTGTACCTCTTGAGGTTGTTCTTGCAGAAATACGTTAAGTTAGGAGATTAGGGAAGGCACAAAGTAGGAAAGAAGCTGGGGCTGGGATTTGAGCTTTGATGGATCTGATCTTGTCCTGTCCCACCCTTATTCCGACCCCTACCTGATCCTGACCCAAAATAACTCATATTCAGTCACAGTCTGGCTGCTGGTCCCCGAGAGAGAGAAAGAGAGAGAGGAGACACAGAGAGAGAGAGAGAGAGAGAGAGAGAGAGAGAGAGAGAGAGAGAGAGAGAGAGAGAGAAAGAGAGAGGAGACAGAGAGAGCGAGGAGACAGAGAGAGAAAGAGAGAGAGAGGAGACAGAGAGAGAGAGAGAGAGAGAGGGCTGCTGGTCCCCGAGAGAGAGAAAGAGAGAGAGGAGACACAGAGAGAGAGAGAGAGAAAGAGAGAGAGAGGAGACAGAGAGAGAGAGAGAGAGAGAGAGAGAGAGAGAGAGAGAGAGAGAGAGAGAGAGAGAGAGAGAGAGAGACGCAGAGAGAGAGAGAGAGAGAGAGAGAGAGACGCAGAGAGACGCAGAGAGAGAGAGAGAGAGAGAGAGACAGAGACAGAGAGAGAGAGAGAGAGGAGACAGAGAGAGAGAGAGAGAGAGAGGAGACAGAGACAGAGAGAGAGAGAGAGAGGAGACAGAGAGAGAGAGAGAGAGAGAGAGAGAGAGAGAGAGAGAGAGACAGAGAGGAGACAGAGAGAGAGAGAGAGAGACAGAGAGACAGAGAGGAGACAGACAGAGAGAGAGAGAGAGAGAGAGAGAGAGAGAGACAGAGAGGAGACAGAGAGAAAGGAGAGAGAGAGAGAGGAGACAGAGAGAGAGAGGAGGCAGAGAGAGAGGAGACAGAGAGAGAGAGAGAGGAGAGAGACAGAGAGAGAGGAGACAGAGAGAGGAGAGAGAGAGAGAGAGAGAGAGAGAGAGAGGAGACAGAGAGAGGAGACAGAGAGAGGAGAGAGAGAGAGAGGAGGGAGGGAGGGAGGGAGGGAGAGAGAGACAGACAGACAGACAGAGAGGAGACAGAGAGAGAAGAGACAGAGAGAGAGAGAGACAGAGAGGAGATAGAGAGAGAGAGGAGACAGAGAGACAGAGAGAGGAGACAAGAGAGAAAGGAGAGAGAGAGGAGGCAGAGAGAGAGAGAGGAGACAGAGAGAGAGGAGACAGAGAGAGGAGAGAGACAGAGAGAGAGAGGAGACAGAGAGAGAGAGAGAGAGAGGAGGGAGAGAGGGAGAGAGAGAGACAGAGAGAGAGGAGGGAGGGAGGGAGGGAGAGAGAGACAGAGAGGAGACAGAGAGAGAGAGGAGACAGAGAGAGGAGAGAGAGAGGAGAGAGAGAGAGAGAGAGAGAGAGGAGAGAGAGAGAGAGAGAGAGAGAGAGAGAGAGGAGAGAGAGAGAGAGACAGAGAGAGGAGAGAGAGAGAGAGAGAGAGAGAGAGAGAGAGATGGAGACAGAGAGAGAGGAGACAGAGAGACAGAGGAGATAGAGATAGAGACAGAGAGAGAGAGAGGGGAGAGAGAGAGAAGAGAGAGGAGAGAGAGAGAGAGAGACAGAGAGAGAGAGAAAGAAAGACAGGTCACAGAGAGAGAGAGAGGAGAGAGAGAGAGAGAGAGAGAGAAAGGGAGACAGAGAGAGAGACAGAGAAGAGACAGAGAGGAGATGGAGAGAGACAGAGGAGACAGAGAGGAGACAGAGAGAGAGAGGAGACAGAGAGAGAGACAGAGAAGAGAGACAGAGAGGAGATGGAGACAGAGACAGAGGAGAGAGAGAGGAGAGAGAGAGAGAGAGGAGACAGAGAGAGGAGACAGAGAGACAGAGGAGATAGAGATAGAGAGAGACAGAGAGAGAGAGAGGGGAGAGAGAGAGACAGAGAGGAGAGAGAGAGAGAGAGAGAGAGAGAGAGAGAGAGAGAGAGAGAGAGAGAGAGAGAGAGAGAGAGAGAAGGAGAGACAGGTCACAGAGAGAGAGACCGGTCAGAGAGAGAGAGAGAGAGAGAGGGTGAAATGGAGACAGAGAGAGAGACAGAGATAGAGAGGAAAGGAGATAGACAGAAGGAGAAAGAGAGAGAGAGAGAGAGAGAGGAGACAGAGAGAGGAGAGAGAGAGGAGAGAGAGAGAGAGAGAGGAGACAGAGAGAGGAGAGAGGGGGGGAAACAAATAAGAGAAACATTTTTAAATATAAGGTTGTACATGGTGACACATCCAACATTCAAAAACCTCGGAATACATAGGCAACACGCTTCTAAAAACAGGTACAGTGTTGCAAGCATCACACGGAGACAGACCTAGGGACACAGACCTCTGCATACACGAGAGAACACAGGCGGGGGTGACGGCTACAGACCCCCCTCTGCCTCCTCTACTCCCGCGTGCTTGCAGGCTAGGACGCTGCTCCGCTCACCAAGTTCATTTTGTGTGTACACACACACAGATACACACAGACAAGCACACGCACCGGCCGGCTCCCGGCCCAGACGCCCCGGTGCACGCGCCCCGCCCTCTGCCGCCCTTCACTCACCAGGGCCGTCATGGCCAGCCGCGAGGCGGCGACGCCCGTACACAGCTGCCCGGCTCCTGCCCGGCTCCCGCCCGGCGACCCTCGGAAGCCGCTCCGACAGCGGAGACCGGAGCTCCGGACCCGCGCTCCTCAGGGCCGGATCCGGAAGCGACCGCTCCGTCGTCATGACAACGGCCCGCCGCCGTGCGCCCCGCCGTGCGCCCGCCCCTGCCGCCGCCCCTCCCCCCCAGCCGGGAAGGACGCCTCAGAAGCGGGCCCCAGCTCTCAGAGGCTGCCACACGCCCGCCTGCCTCCTCTGGATCGCAGCGACTCTTGGCCCTTTCCCCCACCCGCCACCCTCGGGATGATTTCGAGAAGCCTTCGCGCGCCAGTCATTACTACAGACTCGGGGCTTCCCTCTTCCCGCGCGGTCATCCCGGCCATGCCCAGCGCGGAGCATTTTGGGAAACGTAGTCCTCGGTCCTCTCGGGCCCGTCGAAATCCCGGGGCACTCTGTGCGCAGGCGCGCAGGTTCCGTGCCGCCTCTTCCCCCCTGCCCCCATAGAAGGAACGGTGGCAGCCTCGTTACCACGGCAACGGAAGCCTGGTCTGACTCCCTAGGTCTGCCGCTTCTGGGAGCAACAGTTAACCGCATCTCCGAGTCCGCGCCCCCAGCGAGGCTCGGAGCGCGCCGAGGCGGGACGGGAGCCGCTCCGTCAGGGGCCCCGGCTGCTCGCGCCGCTTTGGGATCGCCCTTCGCGCTTGGGAAGGGGCTCCTTAGAGCGGGCCTGTTTTTTTTTTAGAAAAATTTTATTTATTTTGAGTTTGACAATTTCCCCCCATACTTCCCTCTGCCCACCCCCCCCCACAGATAGCACTCCCGTCAGTCTTTACATTGTTTCCATGTTGTACATTGATCCAAATTGAGTGTGATGAGAGAGAAATCATATCCTTAAGGAAGAAACAAAAAGTATAAGAAATAGCAAGATTACATAATAAGATAACGGTTTTTCCCCCTAAATTAAAGGTAATAGTCCTTGGACTTTGTTCGGACTCCATAGTTCTTTCTCTGGATACAGATAATGTTCTCCATCGCAGACAGCCCCAAATTCTCCCTGATTGTTGCATTGATGGAATGAGCAAGTCCTTCAAGGTTGATCATCGCCCCATGTTGCTGTTAGTGTGTATAGTGTTTTTCTGGTTCTGCTCATCTCACTCAGCATCAGTTCATGCAAATCCCTCCAGGCTTCCCTGAATTCCCGTCCCTCCTGGTTTCTAATAGAACAATAGTGTTCCATGACATACATATACCGCAGTTGGCTAAGCCATGCCCCAATTGAAGGACATTTACTTGATTTCCAATTCTTTGCCACCACAAACAGGGCTGCTATGAATATTTTTGTGCAAGTGATGTTTTTACCCTTTTTCACCATCTCTTCAGGGTATAGACCCAGTAGTGGTATTGCTGGCTCAAAGGGTATGCTCATTTTTGTTGCCCTTTGGGCGTAGTTCCGAATTTCTCTCCAGAAAGATTGGATGAGTTCACAGCTCCATCAGCAACATAATTGTGGCCCAGATTTCCCACATCCCTTCCAACAATGATCATTGTCCTTTCTGGTCATACTGGCCAGTCTGAGAGGTGTGAGGTGGATGCTTTAATTTGCATTTCTCTAATAAGTAATCATTTAGAGCAATTTTTCATATGACTATGGATCACTTTGATTTCCTCAGCTGTAATTGTCTTTGCCTATCCTTTGACCATTTGTCAATTGGAGAATGGCTTGTTTTTTGAATATTTGACTCAGTTTAGAGCAAGCTTTGATTGCTCTCCTTGCAGCTTCCACCCATTTATCTCTTTTGGGAGCTAAAGAGAACATGGCTAATCCATTTCCCAATTAACAGCCTTTCAGATACTAGAAAAGAGAGGTGTCCTGTCCCTTCAGAATCTTTTCTAGGTTAAAACCCCCATTTCTTGTCCCAATCCTCCACTATACCAGTTCCACTCTGGATCTAACTCATCACTATTTTTTCCTAAACTGTGATACCTAGATTGGCAGAATGGTCAGTCACCTCCCGCACCCCCTCCTGAAGTCTCTTTATACTCCCTAAAATTGAAAGTCAGTTTTTCAGATGAACTTATAGCCTTCCCCAATCTGTACTTGTCAAGTGAAATAGGATTTTTCACTTGTCATCAGTCAGCCAGGCAAATGTCTATTAAGTCCCTACTATGGGCCAATCACTTAACTGAACACTGGAGACCCCAAAAACCCAAAACACAATCCCAGCTCTTCAGGAGCTCACAGTGTGATGGGGAGACTACATGCAAACAACTATGTAAAAACAAGAGAAATGGGAAATATTAGAATTTAGAGGCACCAGGAAAGGCTTCCTTTCCTGATATCAAATTCAAACAGAAACAGGCACCACTAAAGTGTTCATAAGGATCCTTGCCAGGCTACATATTGACTTAGTTTTGAGATGTAATATCTCTATTCTAGTGTATTATAAATTTTGTTAAATATTTCCCAATTGTATTTTAATTGATTTTAATGACATTTTAATCCTACAACACTTGAGAGTTTGGGGCATACAAGACCTATGTGTTTGACATCTCTGCTGTAGAAGAAGAGATTCTAATTAGGAACTGAAGGAAGCCAGAGTAGGTATGAGGATGAATTGAATTCCAGATATGGAAGATGGCCAGTGAAAAGGAACAGAGTTCAGAGATGAAATGTCTTGTGTGAGGAATAGTAAGGAGTCCAGTGAGCAGGTCCATTGAGTACAAGGAATTTCAGTCCAGATGCTGTCTTGCTGTGTACTCCACCCCTACACACACACACACACACACACACACACACACACACACACACACACACACACACACACACACATATACATACACACATACAAACAACACACACTTCCAAAGATGTAATTCCTTATTTCCTTCTTCCATGTATACTTCTAATAGCCAGATACTTTTCCATTTTGACACAGAAAAAATATATTTACTTTTATTTTAAATATTACTTTTATTTATAAACAGTGTTAAGCAAAAGTATTTGATAATCTGGGTATACTGATTAATTAAATACTTCATTAGAGAGGGACTCCCAAATGGAATTAAGAATTTCCTCTAAGAAAGCTTGTATTTTTGTAGAAATAAATATGGAAAATTTAAAAACAATGAAGGGACAGTAATCATGGAATTGGAAAGTCTCTGAGTTACAAAAGATGAGTACCTTTCATGGAATACCTCATAGCTTTTGGACTTGCAGAGAACTTGAAGAATACCTATCCTGGATTCCCTTGGCAAATCTGTTTGCAAAAAAGGGCAGCTAGGTAGCACAGTGGATAGAGTACTGACCCTGAACTCAGGAGGACCTGAGTTCAAATGTGGCCTCTGACACTTAATATTTACTAGCTGTGTGACCTTGGACAAGTCACTTAACCTTACTGCCTTGTAAAAACCAAAAAAAGCAAAAGCAAAAATTGAATTTGAGGTCAGTAGGATGCTAGAGCTAGCCTGTGCTTTCATTGTAGAAGCTTCCATTTAGTTCAAATGGAAAAGGGGGCGGCTAGGTGGTGCAGTGGATAAAGCACCGGCCTTGGAGTCAGGAGTACCTGGGTTCAAATCCGGTCTCAGACACTTAATAATTACCTAGCTGTGTAGGCTTGGGCAAGCCACTTAACTCCATTTGCCTTGCAAAAACCTAAAAAACAAAACAAAACAAACGGAAAGGGCCAGCTTGCTTTGTCATTTGTGTGAATTGACAACTAAATAGACTGTTAGAGAAGAGAACTGTAAAGCCAGAGGAAGCAGATGAGTTTAGGGTGGAATGATGACCTCAGTGACTTGTAATAAAGCCCAGAGTTAAAACAGAATCTAGTTGCCATTGATCTGCATTAATCTCCAAGATTCAGATAGCTGTTGGACACAATTTGAAAAATGAAATATAAATGAAAAGCTGTCTCAGGACACTTGCTCTGGGAAGTCCAGTGGCTATTACTTAGCAATCCTCTTGGTCCATGGAAGCAAATAAGGAAATCATAGTTGTAGATGTTCATTTGAAGACAAAAGACCATAGAAAATTTGGTGAGAGATGGAGCTGTGGACAAAACCATGCCAGCTAGCATAATGTGCAGACTGTTGCCAGGAGACCACAAGAAGGGCAGTCTTCTATTATGACTGCAGAGAAGATAGTAATTTGTCGTTTGAATATACTCACAAGGAGAATCCAGCTTTTAGCTACAGAAGCTAAAGTCTATAGGTCTAGTCTGGGGAAAGAAGGTGGGACTCTCATGGAAGATACTTAAGGTCCTTCTGCTTCCTCTTTTACAAAAAGGAGAATTATATTTTCTCAGTGTCCTAGTCTGAAGCCCATGGTTGCACCTAAATGAAACAACCTAGTTAGTACTTATATTTTTTTTTTTAGTTTTTGCAAGGCAATGGGGTTAAGTGACTTGCCCAAGGCCACACAGCTAGGTAATTATTAAGTGTCTGAGGCCAGACTTGAACTCAGGTACTCCTGACTCCAGGGCTGGTGCTCTATCCACTGCACCACCTAGCCACCCCTTAGTACTTATATTTCAAGGAAGAAGTGTTCTGATCTAAAATCTTTTGTTATATCTTGTGAAAAGTTTAACCAGTTTCTAAGAGAAACTAAGAGTTCATGGAAGAACCCTAAACTGTAGAAGAAAGAATTAGAAGGTTCTGGGGGTCAAGGGCAAGAGCCTCTCTTGTCTAAGAACAGTATTCCTCCCATCCTAGACTGCATTGAATGGATTTAGGAAATTATTCCTCCGAATATGCTGAAATTAATCTAGTATTTTGTTTAAGTGACTCAAAATCTCTAAATTTTGTACCTTTATTTAATTTTGGTATTATTTAAATTTGATATTTGCCTTTGTTTCTTGAACCCTGTAAATTGTAAAGACTTTAGAGTCAGCTGGGGATGCAGTGGATACAGCACCAGTTCTGGAATCAGGAGGACCTGAATTCAAATCTTACCTCAGACACTTGACTCTTACTAGCTTACTAATGATCTTGGGCAAGTCACTTAACCCTGATTACCCTCCCCCCACCCCAAGCCGGACCATCTCCAGTCATCTTGATTCATATCTAGCCACTGGACTCAGATGGTTCTGCAGGAGAAAGTGAGGTTGGTGACTTACCACAGCACCCCCTCACTCAAATCCAATTAATGTGCTTGTCACAGCACCACTTCTCTGATGTTATGTTCTTCCTCGAAAATGAAGGACAAGAGGCAGCTAGGTGGTGCAGTGGATAGAGCACTGGCCTTGAAGTCAGGAGTAACTGAGTTCAAATCCGGCCTCAGACACTTAATAATTACCTAGCCGTGTGGCCTTGGGCAAGCCACTTAACCCCATTGCCTTGCTAAAAAATCTAAAAAAAAAAAATGAAGGACAAACATCAGGTTGTTAGGAAAAGATGATTTGGTTTAGGGAAATTTCCAAAACACAATAGATTGATTTCATTTCATCTGAATTTCTCTCTAAACAGAGTTGCTTGGATTTAGATGATTAGTAAGTTTGCTTCTGACAGATTGTATCAATATCACAGAGAACTGAATTTTTCTTCTTTATGTTGGACTCCCAAAATGAAGTGTGATTTTGGGTTCATCCCACTGGGACTCAAGGGCATGGACTTAGAGGACTGCTTGAAAAGTTGTGAGTTCTCTTCATCGAGGAAGTTAAAATGGAAACTGGATAAATGCTTGTCTGATGTTCCTTCTCAGAGGATTCCTTTCATGTATATGCTGAACTCAATGGCCCCTTTCCATCTCTTAAAATCTTGTGATTCTACCACTCCACACAAAAGTGATGGTAAAGACTGAGAGTGTAGAACACACTCCTGACTTGGACAGAATTGACTATGATTTCCTAATAACTGTAAGATATTTAATAAAAAATACTGGGACAAACCTTTAGAAGGTCTTGAACTCACTGAAAAATACTAACCATATCAGGGCTATATTACAGTGAACCTGAAGTTTAGAAAGAAACTTGTTGATGCCAATAGGAAAGTAAATATTTTGACTCTGAAATGTCCAAATCCTGGAAATAGGTTGGCAGTTCAACATTACTTTGAAGTAATTTCATTCTGTTGAAGATGCTGGCAGGATACTGCAGACAAGAAGTTGGAACTCAATACCTGTAATACCTGGACCATTCCAAAGTCTGCAAAGTTCTACTGTAAAACAGCAGGTGGTGTCAGTGAATACCCTAACCATAAAAATAAGTACTCAAGTTTCAACCAAAACTGCTGGGAAAACTAGAACACAGGCTGGCAAAAGTTAGGCTTAGACCATATACCTCTCACCCCATAATATAACAAGTTCCATATGGATATGGGACCTAGCTATAATAGGTCACATCAGTAACAAATTCAAAGATCAGGAAAGTAGATAATTTTTGCAACTGTGGCTAGGGGAAGAATTCTTGACTAAAGTCATGTAGAGAATTATAGGAGATAAAATGGGTAATTTTGATTATATAGTATTTTTTAAGTTCCATAACTTTTATGTGGATCTTTAAAGCTGGAAAAGTTTGCAGAAACAAAATCAATGGAGATGGAATAGAAAAAGTTAAGTGGGAAAAAGTTTTTGCAGCAAGTTTTTCTGATAAAGATCTATTATCCAAAATTTATAGGGAATGATGCAAATATATAAGAACAGGAACCATTTCCCAATAAGTGATCAAAGTATGTGATTAGGCAGTTCTCAACTAAACTATCAATACCCATAAGAAAAAATGCTTCAAATAAGTGATATTTAGAGAAATGCAAATTAAAATTACTGTAAGGTAGAACCTTACAGTAACAAAGATAACAAAAAATTAGAAAGGGGGAGGAGGGGGGGCAAGGTAGGTGGTGTAGTGGATAGAGCATAGGCCCTGGAGTCAAGAAGACAATTCATATCTGACCTCAGACAATTACTTAGCTGTATGATCTTGGGCAAGTTACTTACCCATTGCCTTTTAAAAACAAAACAAAAAAAAGTGTTGGAGTGACTACAGTAGAACAAGTATTCTAATGTACTTTTGGTGGAGTTATTTATTAAAGCAATATGGAAAATACCCAAAAAGCAAATTGCTGGTATCCTTTGATGCACGAATATCACTACTATCTCTATTCCTAAAGATATCAAAGAAAAGGAAAAGGATCTATAAAAAGAATTTACAATAGCATGTTATTGCCTAGTAGGAAATGATGAGAGAAGTTTCAGAGAAATTTGGGGGGAAAAGAGAGGGGAAATGTCAATGGTCTAATTGAGAGAAATGCAAAATTAGCCATAATTATTAAAGAGTGTGAGATGAACTCACCTATAAAACAGAAGAGAATAGCAAAATATATTGAAAATCAAACTCTTAATATGCTGGGAACCTACATTATGCTTAAGGGAACCATAAATAATGAAATAATATAAATTCTTAATATATGCTTTTTTTTTTTTTTTTAGTTTTTGCAAGGCAATGGGGTTAAGCGGCTTGCCCAAGGCCACACAGCTAGGTAATTATTAAGTGTCTGAGACCGGATTTGAACCCAGGTATTCCTGACTCCAAGGCCAGTGCTTTATCCACTATGCCACCTAGTTGCCCCTAATATATGCTTTAAATGGCAAAAGCATTTAAGTAGTTCAGAAAAAGGAAATCAAATTATGAGAAATAGTAAAACTTTAAAAAAGTTAATAGAATTTTAGAAAAAAATAGATCTATGGCAATTAATGACCAGGATGGAAAAGATTATACATATTTCTCTGCTATATACAAAAACTATATGCTTGGACATAAAAAAATCTCAAAACTATGCAGAAATATTGAAGATTTACTGACCACAATGAAATTCAAATTATGATCAATAAAAGACATTTGATAAAAGAGATTAAAACTTACAAGTATTCTACATAAAGAATTTAAAGGCCAGAGAACAAAGCATAGAAATTGTAGAAAGTTTTATAAAAAAAAAAAACCCAACAGTCAACATACTAAAAATTGGGAATGTAACCAAAACAATTTTTAGGAGAAAATGTATATTATTACACACTTTTGCCAATAAAAAAAAGAAAAAATGAATTAATTGAACTTACAACATGAAAAAAACCTAGAAAACCAAAAATCTCAAACACAAAATTAGAAAGTATAAAAACCAAAGAAGAACTTGACAAAATTTTTAAAATTATATTGCTGAAACTAGGAACTGTTTTTGAAAAAAGATTAATAAATTTGATGGGGACAACTGATTCTTACAATGTATAGAACATTAGACCTTAAAGTCAGAATGACTCATTCTGTGTGATCCTGGAAAACTTAATTTTGTTTCAGTTCCTATATGTGAAATGAACTGGTGGAAGAAACAGAAAACTATTCAAGTATCATGGGCAAGAAAACTCCATCTGGGGTCACGAAGAATCACAATTGAAATGAACAGTTAAAACTATTGGCCAACCTAATGAAAAACAAAAAGGGAGAATAGGAAAATTTTACAACAAATGAAGAGGGGAAAAAAAGAAATTATTTTTGTTATATGCCCCAAACATTAGTAAATGAAGTAGATGAATATTTACAAAAATATAGAGGCAAAGAATTTAAACAATCCAATCTCAGAGAAAGAAATTAAATTTTAAAGACATTTTCAAAACAAGAAAAAAGAAACAGAATCAGATGAATTTGCAAGTCAATTTTATTAAATTTTCAATTAACAACTCAATTGTTTACAAGGATAAAGAGAAAAGGGATTTTACCAAACTACTTCTCCGGGAAAATTTGGTGTTTAAAGCAGAAAAAGAAAGCTATAAAGACTACATCAATTAAAAAAAATAGAATAAAACAGACTACAAGTTAAAAAGATTACACATTATTTGAACAGGTTATATTTATACCATTAATTCAGAGTTGGTTTTAAGTTAGGAAAACTATAAACATATTTAACATAATAAAATATAATAATAAAACCCAATAAAATTAATATCTAAAAAGCACATGATTATATCAATAAATCCAAGAAAGGGTTCTGACAAAATAAAAAAACCTTTATATTAAAAATTCTTTTTTTTTGAAACAGTCAGGGTTAAGTGATTAGCCTAGGATCACACAACTGATGTTTGAATCTGAACTCAGGTCCTTTGGACTTCAGGTCCAGGGCTCTATCCATGGTACACCTTACTGCCCCCCATGTTTAAAATTCTAAAAAGCCATAGGACTGAGACTTCCAGTACCAAGATGGCAATCTGGGGAAGGAAACCCTCTGAAGCTCTTCCAAATTCCCCTCCACACAATTAGAAAACCATCTCAGTATTGATCTAGGAGCAGGGAAGCAGCTTTTTTGCCATGTAGGGCAAAAAAGATCTGTCTCATTGGAGTGTGAAGGGAATGAGGTCCAAGAACAGCAACACCAGCAGCCACCAGAGTCACAGCAGGGTTAGTAAAGCAAGGGTCCTAGCCTGGGGCAATCCACCAAGGTGGGTTGACTGCCCTCCTGCAAACCAGAAGATGCCAGACAAATGGGCAGTCTGAGCAGTAGCAAGGCCTCACCTCAGGGACCCCAACCTCATCACTAGCCACCAGAAAAAACTTGACCCCTTTGCTGACCAATGGTCAAGCCCCATCACAGCAACTCAGAAGCAGGACCCACCCTTGGGGCTGACCAGCAACAAGATCCTTCCTACAGGGCCAGATACCAGTTGGGTTACAAGAGTAACCCAACAGTAAGGTTCTACCCTGGAGCTGGCCAGTAGCCAAACTCCAAGGACAGAGAGGCCAACAGGGAGTCTCCACCCCCTAGTACAAGCTAGAAGGGTAACCTACCCGCCAAGGAAAGCAAGTAACTAATTCCTGAAGCCCAGTGAAAGTCAGCAGTAAGACCTGAGTCCCAGTACAAAAGTTTGGGACAGTGCAGGACTAGAGCCAAACTACAACATAAAAACACCAAGCTGTCAAAAAGGCAGAAAAAATAAGCAAAAAAAAAAGATCTTTACTAGATAAAGTTATTAAAATACTAGAAAGCATAGGAATAAATAGAGTTTTCCTTAAAATAATAAGTAATATTTATCTAAACCATCAGCAAGTTTATCTGTATTATTGGATAAGCTAGAAGCCTTCTCAATACAATCAGGTGAAACAAGCATGCATGCCCATTATCACTTCCATTATTTAATATTGTACTAGAAATACTAACTTTAGCAAGAAAAGAAGAAAAAGAAATTAAAACTATTAGAATAGACAATGAGAAAATAAAACTATTACTTTTTGCAGTTATATGATGTTATGCTTAGAAAATCCTAATTAAAAGACTACTTGAAATGAACAATTTTAGCAAAGTTGTAGGACACAAAATAAACCCATATAAATTACTAACATTTCTATATATTGCCAACAAAGTCCAGCAGGAAGTGACAGAAAAAGTAATTTCATTTAAAATAACTGTAGATAATATAAAATACTTGGGAGTTTACTGGTCAAGACAAACCCAGAAACTACATAAACACAACTAGAAAACACTTTTCATACAAGGTCAAGTCTAAACAATTGGAACAACATTAATTGCTCATGGGTAGGCTGAGCTAATGTAATAAAAAATAACAATTCTATCTAAATTAATTTATTTATTCAGTGCTATACCAATCAAGCTAACAAAAATTAGAGTTAGAAAAATAATAACAGAATTCATCTGGAAGAACAAAAGTTCAAGAATATCAAGGAATTAATGGGAAAATGAAAAGAAGGTGGTCTAGCCATATCAGATTTCAAACTTTAATATAAAGCAGTAATTATTAAAACAATATTTTCCTGGGGGCTGCTAGATGGTGCAGTGGATAGAGCAGTGGCCCTGAAGTCAGGAGTACCTGAGTTCAAATCCAGCCTCAGACACTTAATACTTAACCTAGCTGTGTGGCCTCGGGCAAGCCACTTAACCCCATATGCCTTGCAAAAACCTTAAAAAAAAAAAAAACCCAATATGGTCCTGGCTAAGAAATAGAGTGGGAGATTAGTAGAATAGATTAAGTACAAATTTTATTATAATAAATTACCTTAATAATCTAGTATATATCAAATCGAGTCTCAGACACTTAATAATTACCTAGCTGTGTGGCCTTGGGCAAGCCACTTAACCCCATTTGCTTTGCAAAAACCTAAAAAAAAATTAATAATAATCTAGTATATAACTCAAAGGCCCAAGCTTTTGGAACAAAAACTCATTATTTGACAAAAACTGTTGGGAAAATTAGAAAAGAGTGTGGCAGAAACTAGGTTAGGACCAACATCTCAAATTGGTTGTTTCTTGTCCTTTGTTATCAAAGAAGACCAAATAATACTATCTTAGAGACAAGTTATTATGTGTCCAACTATGACTGATCAGACCAATATGAGCTCAGAATGCTCTAGTACAGGATGGGCATAAATAGTCTATGTGAACATCTGGGATGGGGAGACTAAATTTAGCAAATCATGTTTCCTTTGACCTGCCTCCGTTCTACCATGTTCATAGAACACAGCACCCTCTCTAAAGAAGGAACATCATATTGGGTGGTTCTCTGTTAGTTTCTCCCACAAGGCACAATCAAATTCAAAGTTATTGAGAACCTTTCAAAGTATCTCTATATCGCTTCTTCTGAGTGGGAGCATTTGCCCTGTGTGAGTTCTCCACAAAATAATCTTTTTTGATTTGTGTATTTTTGGCATCGAATAATGTGGTCAGCCTAGCAGAGGTACACTTGATGTAGTAATGCTGGAATGCTTGGCATTTTGTCCCAGGGTCTGATATCTTCTTCTGCAGATGATCTTTAGAATCTCCCTAAGACAATTTAAATGGAAGTCATTCAGTTTCTGGGCATGGTGCTGGAGACTGTCCAGGTTTCACAGGCATGCCACAATGAGGCCAGCACAAGGACTCTGTAGACCTTCAGTTTGGTAGGCAGTCTAATAATAGAGACTTCCAAACACTGAGAACAAACATGGCATCAAGGACTCAGGATAAATATTTCAACTTGAAAAGGCAACAAGCCAAGACCAAAGTGGAGGGAGTGTTGGTGCACGATCTTCTGTTTGCAGATGACTGTGCACTCAGTGCACAGCCTCTGAAGCTGAGATGCAGCAAAGTATGGATTGATTCTTTGCTGTGTGTACTAATTTTGGTCTAACAACACCAGGAAAACACAGGTGCTCCATTAGCCAGCACCACACCATTTGTATGTGGAAACATTGGATATAAAACATGGAGAAGTTTTGAATACTGTGGATAAGTGCCTTGGAAATGTACTTTTCAGTGAGATTGTATGGTTAATTCATAAGATACAGGATTTTCTATGATAAGGCTTTATAGTGTAGCTACAGAGAATTACTGATGTACAGTAGGGAGAGGAACAGGACTGATCTTATGCATATACTTAAAACATCTTGAGCATTTAAAAGAACCACTGAAACATGGGGGTGATGATCAACCTTGATGGACTTGCTCATTCCATCAGTGCAACAATCAGGGACAATTTGGAGCTGTCTGCAATGGAGAATACCATCTGTATCCAGAGAAAGAACTGTGAAGTTTGAACAAATTCCAAGGACTATTACCTTTAATTTAGGGGGAAAAAACCTGATATCTTATTGTCTGATCTTGCTATCTCTTATACTTTATGTTTCTTCCTTATTATTTCTCTCTTATCACATTCAATTTGGATCATTGTATACCATGGAAACAATGTAAAGACTGATGGGTTGCCTTTCTGTGGGGGGGGTGGGGGGAGGGAAGCAAGATTAGGGGAAAAATTGTAAAACTCAAAATAAATAAAATCTTAAAAAAAATAAAATAAAAAATAAAAGAATGGCTGAATGTCCTTGGCTGGTCCTGGTCGGACTCAAGGTTGTACTTGATTTACACTGCCTATCTCTTCAGGAACTAGCCATTCTTAAATGTAAACACCATAATTCTTGGGGTTCGGGGAGGGGTTGCTCTCTCTTTTGACAACCTGGGAAATTTGGTTTTATTCCACAAATAATTGGCAAAAAGCTTTTCTTTGTTCTCAAGCTACATAAGATCTAATTAGACCTTAGCCTAATTGGAGTCTCACCCACAGAGAAGACGCTCTACCTGGGACCTTCCCGATCAGGACTTGAACCTGTACTTGGGACTCCCCAGCCACTGCTGAGACAGATGTTGGTGCTCTCCCAAATCAGTGATGTTTTCTCTTAATAATTATGTTTATGTAGGCTTTGCACTTCTTTTTATTATATTAGGACTTATTGGTTACTTTTTCTATAAAACTGATTTATTTCTAACTATTTTATAATCACTTCATTAAATATACTTTTTTTAGGTTTGTTGATGTGAATGTATCATTTTATAGAAGCAAATTGAAACCAAAATTCATTAATCAAAAGGAGATACACATTGACAATGAGGTTGACTCATGTATTGCCAGAGAGCATTACAAAATGATAGATGATTTTGATTATATAAAATTAATTTTTTTGCATAAACAAAAACAATGCAACCAAAATTATAAGGAAAGCAAAAACCTAAGGAGAAATTTTGCAACATATATCTCTGCTAAAGGTCTTATTTCTCAAATATTAGAGAACTGAGTCAAATTTATAAACATATAAGTCATTCCTCAAATGACAAATGGTCAAATGATATAAAAAAGAAGTGTTCAGGAAAAAAAATCAAAACTTTCTATAGTCATATTAAAGACTCTAAGTCACTATTGATTATAGAAAGGCAAATTAAAACAACTCTGAGATATCACCTCAGACCTATCAGACTGGCAAATATGCAAAAAAGGGGAAAATGTTGGATATTGGAAGGGATGTAGGAAAACTGGGTCACTAAAGCACTGTTGGTAAATTGTTCCAATCATTTTGGAGAACAATTTGGAAGTATGCCCAAAGGGCTATAAAACTCTGTATACCCTTTGATTCAGCAATACCACTTTTAAGTCTATAATCCAAAGACATTTTTAAAAAATAGGGAAAGGAACCTATTTGTCCAAAAATATTTGTAGCAGCTTTTTTTTATAGTGACTAAGAATTGAAAATAAAAGGAGTATACAGCAATTAGGGAATGGCTAAACAAGATGTAATATATGATTGTGATGGAATATTATTATGCCATAAGAAATGCCTTTAGGGCAATGAGGTGGTGCTCTGGATAGAGCACCAGCCCTGGAGTCAGGAGGACCTGAGTTCAAATCCAACCTTAGACACTTAAAATTACCTAGAGGTGTGACCTTGAGTAAGTCACTTAACCCCATTGCCTTGCAAAAAGCCAAAAAAAATGACTTCAGAAATTTCTTTCAGATGATTTCAGAAAAACCTAGAAAGACTACCTGAACTGATGCACAGTGAAGTGAAGAGAACCAGGCAGAATGTTGCACACAGCAATACTGTTTGATGAACAAATGTGAATAGCGTAGCTATTCTCAGCAATACAATGATCCAAGACAAGTCCAAAGGACTGATGATGAAGCATAGTATTTGTCTCCAGAGAAAGAACTGATATTATTTGAATACAGACTGAAGCATGCTATTTTAAATTTTTCTCTTTTCTCCTTTTATTTGATTCTTCTTATACAAATGACTAATATGGAAATGTTTTACATAATTGCACATGTATAACATCTGATTTCTTACCATCTCAGGGAATGGGGAAGTGAATGAGTAAGGGATAGAATTTGGAACAAAAAACTTTAATTAAAAACGTTTTTTAAAAAGCATGAGGATAAATAAATCATTCCCTAATATGCTAAATAGTATTTATTCAAAACAAAGTGCAAGGGGCATATAGATGGCAGTGGATAAAGCACCGGCCCTGGAGTCAGGAGTACCTGGGTTCAAATCTGGCCTCAGACACTTAATAATTACCTAGCTGTGTGGCCTTGGGCAAGCCACTTAACCCCATTTGCCTTGCAAAAACCTAAAAAAAAAAAAAACCAAAGTGCAAGCTTTATCTATAATGGAAATACTAGAGGTCATCAAGATAGGATCAGATGCAAAGCAAGGAAGTTCATTAGTATTATTTGATATAGTTCTAGAAATTCTATCTGTAGTAACAAGACAAGATTTTTAATTTAAAATTAAAAATAAACTAAAAATAACTTCAATAAAATATACAGATACAAATGAAAGCCACAAAATCATCAGGGTATTTTGTATAGTACTAACAAAATCCAGTGATAAGTACAAGAAAAAGAAATTCTTTTAAAAATAACTATGAGGGTGGCTAGTTTGCACAGTGGATAGAGCACCCGCCCTGGAGTCAGGAGTACCTGAGTTCAAATCCGACCTCAGACACTTAATAATTACCTAGCTCTGTGGCCTTGGGCAAGTCATAACCCCATTGCCTTGCAAAAAAAAAACTAAACAAAAATAAAAATAACTATGAAATGTATAATGTAGGAGTTTCCTTACAAGATACATGCAAGAATTGTAAAGTACAGCTTCAAAACACTCTTTACAGAAATCAAGTCCGAATTAAATAACTGAAATTATATCAATTATTCATCATTAGGTCATGTTAATATAAATATAATCTGAAATTAATATTTTTTTAGTTTTTAGTTGTTGCAAGGCAATGGGGTTAAGTGGTTTGCCCTAGGCCACACAGCTAGGTAATTATTAAGTGTCTGAGGCCGGATTTGAACTCAGGTACTCCTGACTCCAGGGCCGGTGCTCTATCCACTGTGCCACCTAGCCGCCCCCTGAAATTAATTTACTTTAGCATATCAATCAAATTATTCAATAGTTACTCCACTGAACAAAAAAAAAGATTAACAAAATTCATTTGGAGGATAAAAGAGTCAGAAAAATGAAGGATGGGGGGGTTATACTGAAGAAGAAAGGAAGAGGAAGGAAATCATTATTTTGAAAGAGAGGTGTGCAAAATGAGGTATACATGGAAGTCATGTATAGAAACCAGAATCTCATAAATCTCACTTTAATCTAAACTAGATAAAGGAAGATTGAACAGAACAGACAGACAGACAGACAGACAGACACACACACACACACACACACACACACACACACACACACACACATATATAGACTTAAACAAGGAAGTGAGAGGGGACAGAAACAGGGGAGGGGTAGAAAAGGATCTAATAGCACAGGATGATTAAAAGAATAGTTATAAGCTTAGCAAACTTGAATGTTGAAAGGATGAATGTGACATAAGGGTTAAAAAGAAAGGTAGAAAGAGGATCTATAGATCAGGGATAGAAGGGGAAGAAAGAATTTCTATAGGGAAGAAAAACATTGTTTTCCTTATACTATCACAAGTCCATTTCTTTTTATCTTTTTATTATTAAAGTGGGGGTGAAGTAACAAGAGGAAAAATACAAGAAGAAATGATGGAAGGAAATATATAATCAACAATCATAATTTTGAATATAAATGAAATGTATTCACACATAAAATGTAAAAGGATAACAGAATGAATAAAAAAATAGTGGCAAACAATTGGAAAAGCTATAAATCATTTGGACCAATTTAAAGCAGTTTGGAACCATACCCCCAAAGTTTCTAAACTGTGTAAACCATTTGACTCAGCTATACCGCAAAGAGATTTTGAGAGAGACACAGAAAGAGAGAGAGAGAGAGAGAGAGAGAGAGAGAGAGAGAGAGAGAGTAAAAGGACCTTGATTTACAAAAATATTTACAGCAATTTTTGTTGCAACAGAAATACTGGCAACTACAATTTATGATTGAAGCTAGGCACCTAGGTGGTGAAGAGTCTTAAAGTGTTGGACCTGAAGTTGGAAATACTCAACTTCATGAGTTCAAATTTAACCCCAGACTCTTATCAGTTGTGTGACCCTGGGCAAGCAGCTGGATGGTACAGTGGATAGGGCACTGGCGTAGAGTCAGGAGGACAGGAGTTCAAATCCAGCCTCAGAAATTTGACTCTAGCTGTTTGACCTAGGGTAAGTCACTTAATCCTGACTGCCTCACATCCAAGACCATCTCCAGTTGTCCTGATTCATATTTGACCACTAGACCCACCCATATAGCTCTAGAGGAGAAAGTGAGGCCAAGTGACAGCACAGCACCCTCTCACTCAAATCCAATTCACATGCTTGGCATAGCACCATCAACCTGATGTTGTGGTCTTCTTCAAAAATGAAGGACAAACATTATTACTTAACCCTGCTTGCCTCAGTTTCCTTATCTCAGGAAGCTGGAAAGGAAATGGTAAATCACATTAGTATCTTTGGCAAGAAAATCTTCAAATGGAATCAGAAAGAGTTGGGCTTGACTGAAACAACTGAACAACAATAACCCAAACTATTTAAGAAATATTAATATAATAGAATATTGTTGTGTGTCAAGACATGATGAAAGGAATAGATTCAGAGGAACATGGAAAGATTTTCATGAACTCTTGAGGGAAGGAGTTCCATATGTCTCTTCAATTAATCAATAGATCTGACTGGTTTTTTTAAATGTACAAAGGAGAATATGTACACCCTGAGATTCTTTTAAGAACTTCTCTTTAATTCCATAAAAAAAAGAACATCATGATTGATTAAACAAACACCCTAACTATATGACCTTGTGAGTTTTAAAAAGTGGTGGAAATTTCAAAAGTTGCTCAGTCAAATACAGTCAACCAGTCTGATGATAGAAGGCATTCAGTTAAGAGGATTCCAGTTGTAGTCAACTCTCCTGTTGAAAATAATCCACCCCCCCCAGTGCGTTCCTGTAAATGGAAATAAAATATATCCTACATGAAATTCCAGCAATGTGTTTTCCTTTAATAATTGATATAAATATCTCAAAGCAAAGCCATTTACTAAAATAACATGAGGTTTCTAAAATTCTCAGGAGTTGTTCTATTTTCTTTTTTTCTCCCAGACTCAATTTTGAATCTGATTAGTGAGGGCAATTAAACCAAAGACAAATAGTGATTGGGGAAGGGGATCATGTATGTGAGCAATGGAAACATCAGAGACCTATCTTAACCAATGGCAGGAATAGAGGGTCACCTGGCAAATAACTCCTTGCTGGTTAATTAATTTGCATGACAACCTACTTTTCAAAAATCATGGTCCAAAGCCCTTTCTGCTCTGTAGCTTTTACCTCAGAGCCTCCAAAAAGCTGACTGATAAATGTCTTCCATGTGGTTCATCCTAACAGTTCAACTTTCCTTAGCTGGGCTTCACTTTAAATCCCCTACCATCTTCTCTCCCAATGATTTGACATTACAGGCATTTCTAAACTCAAATAGAAATGAATCTCTGCAGGATCTATATATTGATTAGTTCAATCGTTTTCAGTTATGTCTGACTCTTTGACCCCATTTGGAATTTTCTTGATAAAGATACTGGAGTGTTTTGCCATTTCCTTCTCTAGCTCATTTTATGGATAAGGAAACTGAGGCAAAAAGGGTTAAATGACTTGTCTAGTGTTATACAGGTAGTATGTGAGGCCAGATTTCCAGTCTAGGCACTATATCCACTATACATCTAACTGCACTCTCTCTCTCACTCTCTCTCTCTCTCTCTCTCAAGTTATATTTTTATTTATTTTGTTATTACATTTTTTATCTGGTTATGCCTTACTGGGAAGTTTTACTTGCCTCTAGGTTGATGCCTCTGTCCTAGATCAACCCTTCTCATCCCTATCCCCTTGCTGTTATGGAACCATATTCAGGTCAGTGTGGCCAAAGATCCTGGAAAGGGTGTGCCAATCTACCCTCCATGGTTCTATTCCCTTTGACTATAACTTTTCACACCAAAATGCCCTGTCCCTGGTTACCGCTCCTCAGTATATCTTCCCTTGTTAGAATGTAAGTTCTGTTAAGGTTGAGTTTATCTTCATTTTTTTTTTAAATTTTAGCAAGGTAGTGGGATTAAATGACTTGCCCAAAGTCACATAGCTGGTAAATATCAAATGTCTGAGGATGGATTTGAATTCAGGAACTCCTGACTCCAGGATGGGAGTCCACCAAGTCACTTATCTGCCCATCTCTTCACTTCTGATGCTGTTTTCCCAGAGCTTAGCAAGCACAGTAAGCATATAATAAATATATTTTAATTCAATAAATCATTCTCTGTAGGTTTCAGAAAGTAGAACAATGAACCTGATGTAGATGGATATGGCCTTAGCAGCACCAGATCTAGTACACATTCTACTTGTCAAGTGTCTTTGTGAAGAAGGTGGAGAACTAGATGAAGAATATGATTACGTAAGAATAGGGAATGTTTTAAGGCAGAACTATAAAAAAAGTAATTAATTGTTCAGTATCATATCCTAAATAGATCCTTCTAGCATGGGGATTCTCACACTGAGATACAAGAATTTGTTTTTTAATTTAAAATTTTTTTTTTAATTTTACAATTTTCTCCCCAATCTCCATTCCCTCTCCCACCCCCCACAGAAGGCAGTCTGATAGTCTTTACATTGTTCCCATGCTATACATTGCTCAAAATTGAATGTGCTGGGAGAGAAATCATATCCTTAAGAAAAAAAAATATAAGAGCAACATTACAAAATAAGATAACTTTTTTTTAAAAATTAAAGGTAATGGGGCAGTTAGGTGGCGCAGTGAATAGAGCACTGGCCCTGGAGTTAGGAGTACCTGAGTTCAAATCCGGCCTCAGACACTTAATAATTACCTAGCTGTATGACCTTGGGCAAGCCACTTAACCCCATTTGCCTTGCAAAAAAAAACCAAACTAAAAAAAAAATTAAAGGTAATAGTTTGATCTTTGTTTAAACTCTGCAATTTTTTCTTTGGATACAGATGGAATTCTCCATTGCAGATACCCTAAAATTGTCCCTGTTTATTGCACTGATGAAATGAGCAAGTCCATTAAGATTGATCATCAATCCCATGTTGCTCTTATGATGCACAATGAAGAACTTGGTTTTTAAACTAGTGGATTGCTCCAGGTCCCTCTGCTTGACCCTGTGCTGTTGAACATTGGATAAAGGTATAGATGACCAGATTATCATATTAACAGGAGACATGAATCTGGGGGAAAAGTTATCATTTTGAATGACAATTTCAAAGATTTTGATAAGTTAAAAAACTGGTTCAAATTTAATAAGATTTTTTAAAAAAATATGTTTAATCTAAGCCTTTGATTTCTATTACAATATTATAATCTCTTTTATAATATTTTCACAATATGCTCTCCCCTTCCAAAAAAAGAAGCTCTCTCTTAACAAAGAAAATCAGTTAAAACCAATTGGTGTAATAAATGATAATGTATACAATATTCCCTATGCACAGGGGCATCCTAGACTTTTTTTTAACCAATAGGAAGAATGCACTCCTTTATCTTAATCTTCACAATTAATGTTGAGAAGGGAGGAACATTTTATTATCTGTACTTTAGGACCATTTTTCAGTTACTTAAAGTTTGACTGTATTATTTTTGTCAATATTAATTATGCTTTTTGTCCTTATAATCATTTCTGAGAAAAAATAAAAGACTTTCCTGCTAGATTATAGGCACATAGAGTGCTAGGCCCAGAGTTAAAAAGATCTGAGTTCAAATTCTTCCTCAGAGACTTCCTAAGTATGTGACCCTGTGTAACTTACTCTGTTTGCTTCAATTTCCTCTACTATAAAATGGGGACAACAACATCTTGCCAACAGGCTTGATGTGAGGATCAAATGGGATAATATTTTTAAAGAACTTAGCACTGTAGCAGAGTAGGGATTATATAAGTGTTTATTCCCCTTTCCTTGTCTTTTCTCCTAGATTCCACCATAATTTGTGACAAAGGAAAACTGTTGTACAAAAATATCTTATAGAGTGACTATACTGTATATGATACATTCAACATTCTGTCCTGGACATCCCCTGCTTTTCTGTTATGAAAAGGGAGATATATTTCATTGTCTATTATTCAGATTGGTTTTTCAATTACTCAAAGTTTGACTACCATTTATATGTGTATGTAGGCAGATGTGGGGTTGAAAGTGTTTGAGTTAGTAAAAATTCATCTACTCCCTCTCAGATGGCCCCCACCTTCATGAGGATAGAACTATCTTTTCCCAGCTTTTACTTTTGTTCAGACTGTGACTGTGACCATGTATCAGTCAAAGTCCTCACCACCTCTCTCACTTAGGGTAAGATGGGTCCAGAGAACAGTAGGAGGGGCACTCCCTTGGAGAGTAAACTTGCTTGAGACTGAAGGAACTACTCTCTATTTTTTACTCATCCAGACATTGCCTAGGGTTCCTGGTCTATTGCCCTGTGTTTATTGCCCTGCTTGAGGTATTAATTGGTAAAATATGGTTGTCCAAAGAAGTTCATTGGTAGTGTATATCAGTTTCATGATGACATGCTTGCATGGGTTTTAGATGATGGACAATGTACTCACTCTTTCCCAGTCACCAATGGAGTGAAGTAGGGCTGTGTGATTGTTATCATGCTTTCTACCATGATATTTTTAGTAATCCTTTCAGATGCCTTCAACAAAGATGAAAATGGCCTCAAGGTCAGCTATTACACTGAGGGTAACTTATGTAACTTGAAAAGGGTACAAGCCAAGAATTCAGTTTTTGAGGCTGAGATGCAACAAAGTATGGATCGATTCTCTGCTGCTTGTATTAATTTTGGCTGAACAATTAACACCAAGAAAACACAGGTGCTCCATCAGCCAGCACCACAATATCAAACATGGAACCATTAGTTATAGCAAATGTAGAAATTTTGAATGCTGTAGATTAGTTCATTTATCGTGGCAGTATACTTACCAAAGATGTACACAGAGAGGATGAGATTAATGCATGCATTGCCAGAGTTAGTTCAGAATTTGGATGGCTCTGGTAGAAAATGTGAGAGAAAAAAGGTATTATTTGCCTACCAATCTGAAGCTCTACAGAGCCATTGGGCTGACCTTCAAAATTGCTTCCATTCAAATTGTCTTAAGATTCTGAAGATCATTGGTGAGATAAATTACTGGACACTGAGGTCCTTTCTTAAGCTGAACTGCCAAGCATTGAAACTCTACTAAAGAGAGCCCAATTCTGTTGGGCTAGCCACATTGTTCCAATGCTAAACATACATTTACTTAAAACATTATTTTTACAAAGAATTCACACAAGGCAAATGCTCACACAGAGATTAGAAAAGGTGATATAAGGACATTCTCAGGATCTCTCCAAAGAACACTGTAATAGACTGTGAAATGTGGGCAGCTAGTTGGCATAGTCAATAGAGCACTGGCACAGGAATTAGGAGGATCTGAGTTCAAATCTGACCTCAGACTCTTACTGGTTGTGTGACCCTGGACAAGTCACTTAAACCTGTTTGCCTCAATTTCTTATCTGTAAAATTGCTAGAGAAGGAAACAGCAAACTGCTCTAGTATCTTGGCCAAGAAAACTCAAATGGGTTCAAAAGAGTTGAACACCACTGAAACAAGTCAACAAGTGAGACACTGCACAGTATAGCATGCCTGCATCAATGAAGGCACTATGCTCTATGAGCAGAGAAGAATTATAGTAGCTCAAAAACATGAAATGTGCACATTTAGAGAATGCTCCATCCTAAATATTCATACAGACTATTTGTGCTGGAACTATGGCAGAGTCTTCCAAGGTTGTATTGGTCTGATCAGTCACATTTGAACACATTGTACATTGACCCCAACATAGTGAGATCATTTTGGTCCTCTGAGTACAAAGGACAGCAATGGACCAATTATAATAATTAGCAACCTGTAGATCAGAGGATTCAGCTGGAGTCATTCTAGGACATGGGGACAATTCCTTTGAGAGCAATGAGTCTGGGAAGCTGGATTATAGTGAGATAATTTCCCTTCCTTTTGCTATCCAGTGGGCAGCTAGGTGGTACAGTGGTTAGAACACCGGCCCTGGAGTCAGGAGGACTCTTTGCTATCCAGAACTCCAAGAGCTTCTCTGCATAGGTTTTTAGGCATTGTCTATCTTTTCTCTCCCTGCCAAATCAAAGAGGTATGCAACAGAAGAGGGTGGTAAGGGAAAGCAGAAATTCAGATGTTATCAATGATGACGAGTATTAATTACTACTCCTTTGGTTCAGATATTAATGCTTTTTGTTTAACTAATATTGAAAATTTTTTTCATGGTCATGTTGAGGAAGGAATAAAATATTGTGATTCAATGAATGGGGGGGAGCAAAACATAAAATGTAAAATTATTCTATTCCTTCAGATTTAAAATACAATTCCCAGCAGAACTGGGAAAATCTGTGCTTAAAGCATACTCATTGAAAGTAAGCTGGTAGCTTTCTTGGCTAGGGTGATGGACAAGTGATTTCATGCCTGTTCAATTGAATGAATTGGTACAAGTTAAACTTGTAAGGTACTTCAAATCACACTTCCTACTACTAGTAGTTGAAGCACTGCCTCTGTGAGACACTACTTCCTTTGTTTTTGTGGAGAGGCACATATTTCATTTTGTATTTTGGATCTCTGGAACAATTTAGTGACTTTTCTTACATAATTCTAAGTTGTTTTCCAAAATGGCTAGAGCACATACATAACTTCATTGTCAATGCTGTTGAACAGTACTGGAAGAAGTCATAGAATTTAAAATAAGAGCCATTCCCTGATAGATGGTTGAAGGATGCATAGACAACTTTCAGAAGAAGAAACTGAAGCTATCCATAGCCATATTTTAAAAATCTCTAAACTTGTGTAGCTATGAACTAGTCCAGTTATTCTGGAAAGTAATTTGGAAGTTTTAAAAGTTATTAAACTGTCCAGTACTACTAAGTCTATATCTTAAAGAGATAGAAGAAAGAAGAAAATGGCCCCTTTTACAAAAATAACTATAGCAATATTTTTTTTGTGATGACAAAGAGTTGGAAACTGAGATGTCCAAAGATTGGAAAATAGTTGAATAAATGAATGTGATGGAATACTACTGTTGGGGTGGCTAGGTGGTGTAGTGGATAAAGCACGGGCCTTGGAGTCAGGAGTACCTGGGTTCAAATCCAGTCTCAGGCACTTAATAATGACCTAGCTGTGTGGCCTTGGGCAAGCCACTTAACCCCATTTGCCTTGCAAAAACCTAAAAAAAAAAGTGATCATTTGGAATACTATTGTCTTATAAGAAATGATCAAGGGTATAGTTTCAGAAAAATCTGGGAAGATTTGTATGAAATAATGCAAAGTAAGGTGAGCAGAACTTCCTTCCTTCCTTCTTCCCTTTTTCTCCCTCCCTTCCTCCCTTGTTCCCTTCCTTTTTCCTCCCTCCTTCTTTTTCTTTCCCTTCCCACTCCTCCCTCCCTTTTTTCCTTCCTTCCCTTTTCCTGGCATTTCCTGGAATTTGTTTTTCATGCCATATGTCTGTAATGCATTTTTTCTTTTACTTTCTCAATAAGTGAGGGAGAGGGAAGATGAAGAGGGAAAATTCAGAACTAAAAAGTAAAATTGAACTTATAAAAGGTCATGGTCCAATACAAATTTATCTAATTTCAATGGGCCAGGAAAGCAATCCTTTTATTTCTCTTTAATTCTCTACAATGCTCCCCATTTTGATTGTCCAAACCTCCTCCCCTTCTTCAATCCAGAGGTCATCCAGTCTAACTCATAACCAAATATCCAAAGCTTTCCAGCTTTGCTTGGAGTCCCTTCAGTGAAGTAGAACTCAGTTTATTCTTCTTTTGGTTATTTCTAATTGTGAGAAAGGTTTTCCTCCCTCTCATGTCTAAATTCACCTCTTTGTTACTCCCACTCATTATTCTTACTCCTTATTACCTCTGGTGGGGGGGGGGTTTCAATATCCTTAGTTTTAAAATGGGAATATTCCCTGATTGTCTAGAAGGAAGGAAAAAATTTATTAACCCCCTACTATGTGTCTGACACTGTAAAACTAAATGCTTTACAATTTTTTCTCATTTGATCCTCACAAAAACTCTGGGGAGGTGTTTTTATCCCCCCTTTGACAGTTGAGGAGACTGAGGCAGAAGATGTTAAATGATTTGCTCAGGGTCACATAGCTAGGAAGTGTATGGGTCAGGATTTGAAGTCAGGTCTTCCTGACTCCAGATCCAATATTGCACCACTGGCAGGCAGTTTTGAGAAGACAGATAGATGGAAAAGTGCTTTGATGAATTTAAAAACACACACACTGCCTCTTTTAGTATCCCCACCACTTAGCACATAATAACAATAAATATTTATTGACTAACTGGCTGACTGTAAGGTATCATTCAGATTGTTCCCCTAAGACTCAGAGAATTATCTGGTTTAATTAATCTTTGACACTGTGTAGAGAAATTGCCATTCTCAAACATCAGATTCGCTTAAAGCAGAAGGAATTCCCTTGATAGACTCTAGCCATTTAAGAGTTGAAAATGAAGATTTAGATATGGATTCAAATCCCAGTTCTACTATTTATTCATGTGTGATCTGGGATTAAGTTTCTTCTCTAAGTCACCTGTAAAATAAGAGTTGGATACCTGAAATCTTTTCCAGTTCTTCATCTAATGACAGCAATCCCCATTTCCTGGTAAGGCAGAATGTACTTAGAGAGATGAAAGCAGAAGCAGAGCCCACTTCCTCTACTGAACCTAGGACTGACCCCAGGATCCCCACTACCTCCCTCCGATGCTATCAGAAACCCTTTGCTAAGTGACATTATTGAGACTTGGTAGAGCCAGAGTCTACCCCTACCCACTGAAATTTTTTTTTTAGGTTTTTGCAAGGCAATGGTTAAGTGGCTTGCCCAAGGCCACACAGCTAGGTAATAAGTGTCTGAGACGGGATTTGAACCCAGGTACTCCTGACTCCAGGGCCGGTGCTTTATCCACTGTGCCATCTAGCCACCCCATCCCACTGAACTTCTAAGCCAATTGAGGGCCTTAGGACAGCTAAAGTAGCCTGCTCTTAAGAGCCACATGAGGAACAGAGGGGAAATCTGTAAAAGTATGTACAGCTTAAGAGAGAGAGAAGCCACAACAAAGTAGAACCACAGAATGAACAAACCCATTCCCTAACCATCCTGAATAGTGATTAGCTGATTCCTTAAGATTAGTCAGGGGCAGGTAAAAACAATCCTTTGATGACTGGTCCTAGCCCTGCCTCCTCAACTGAGCTCTGGCATGGGCCCTGGAGTGGGAGGACCCGAGTTCAAATGTGACCTCACAACCTGATTGTCTCTCATTCAGGGTGATCTCCAGTCATCGTGATTCCTATCTGGTCACTAGATCCAGATGGCTCTGGAGGAAAAAGTGAGACTGCTGACTTAGTACAGCCCTCCCTCATTCAAATCCAATTTACTTGCTTGTCATGACTTCATCTCCCTGATGTTCTGGTCTTCTTTGAAAATGAAGGACAAACATCATCATCATCATCATTTTCACCATGGTGCCTCTTCCAAACCTTATTATCCATCCTTATGTCTTTCAGGGTTCTTCTTTGCCTTCCTTTTTAGCTGAGAACCTTGCCTAATATTTTGTTTTTAAAAAACTCTATCATTCACTCCCTTTCTTCCCCTTCTCATATTATCATATATCTTCTGCTACTATCTCCTTCACCTCTGTATCACATGAAAAGGTGATCCTTCTCCTTGCCAAGGTAATCTCTTTTTCTTCATTTTTTTATTTTTTTTAGATTTTTCAAGACAATAGGGTTAAGTGGCTTGCCCAAGGTCATATGACTAGGTAATTATTAAATGTCTGAGGTCACATTTGAACTCAGGTACTTCTGACTCCAGGGCCGGTGCTCTATCCACTGCGCCACCTAGCCGCCCCCAAGGTAATCTCTTTACCTGCACAAGAGATCCTTTTTCAACCTAACAGATTGTCTCACTTTTTTTTGTTTGTTTTGTTGGGGGCAAATGAGGTTAAATGACTTGCCCAGAGTCACAGTTAGTACATGTCTGAGGTCAAATTTGAACTTAGGTTTTCCCTCTATCCGCTACATCACTTCACTACCTGTCCAACTCATTTTAAATCTTTCTCTACTGCTTGCAAACATTCCCATGTCTTCATCCTCAAAAATCCCTGACTCAAATCTTTTTTCCCTTAACTATTTTCCCTATACCAGTTTTACCCGCTGTGGCTAACTCTGAGCATGTCTACAATAGATGCCCTCACTTCTTCTCCTCTTAATTCTCTCCACTCTAATTTCCAATCTCATCATTTCACCAAAACTGCTCTCATCAAAATGATCAGTAATGGCTATTTGCCAGATTCACTGATCTTTTTTCATTCTTCATCCTTAACCGCTTTGCATTCTTTCAATACTCTTCCCTAGAGTTCCAGAATACCCTCATCCCTGGGTTTCCTCTGTACCCTGTACTCTTGTCTGCTTCTTTGCCTCCTTTTGTTGAATCCTCTTCTAGATCATGGCCATAGGTGTCCCTCGGGTTTTATGATCTCACAGTGAATTCCCATCGATTCCCAAGGATTCAATTATCATCTTTATGCTGATTATCCTCAGATCTCCTTATCCAGCTGGAACCTTTCTGCTGACCTCCATTTTGCAACTCCAAACAGCCTTGCAGACATCTTAAATTCAATAAATCCAAAATGAAATTCAAATAATACAATGGACTCTGTTATTCCACAAACCAGACACTCCATCTCCCAACTCCAGGTATTTTCTCTGGCTGTCCCCCTCCCCATGTCTGGAATGATCTTTATCTCTACTCCCTGGCTTCTCTCAAGTCTAAGCTAAAATTCCACCTAAAATTTACAGTAAGTCTTTGCCAACCCTTCAACCCCCAAACCCTTGACTCTTCCAAGTTCCCTTATTTCTGTTGAGGGCAACACCATCCTGCCAGTCCTCCAATGTCTCAACCTTCATCTTCAACTGACTCCTCACAATCTCTCACCCCAAATATCCACTGCTGCAAAGGCCTATTGATTTTATCCACATCAGTTTCTCTCAAATATGCTCTTCTTTTCTCTGACGCTTCTCCCACTCTGGAGCAGACCTTCCTCACCTCATGCTTTGATTACAGTAGCAATAGCTTGCTGTTGAGTGTGCTTGGTACAATTCTCTCTCCACTCCAATCCAGCCTACATTCATCTACCAAAGAACTTTTTCTAAAATGCAGGTCTGGGGGCGGCTAGGTGGCGTAATGGATAAAGCACCGGCTTGGAGTCAGGAGTACCTGGGTTCAAATCCGGTCTCAGACACTTAATAATTAGCTAGCTGTGTGGCCTTGTGCAAGCCACTTAACCCCATTTGCCTTGCCAAAAACCTAAATAAAATAAAATGCAGGTCTGGCTGTCTTACCTCCCTACCCCCATCCTTCTTACTCAGAAAACTTGCCTCTAGGTTCAGATTTGGGATCATAATCTAAGCCCTTTTTACCTTTACAATTTTGTCTGCCAATATCTAGAGTCTCAATTTCTCAGCTCTTGGCATCTTTTCTGATTGCTTCATGTTGTGGAATGCTCTCACTCTTTTTTTGCTTCCTGGCTTATGTAGAAGCTAAAATCCCATTTATTCCATAGGACAACTTTCCTGGAATTTCAAGCTTTATCTTTTTTTTATCCTGCCTACAGTTCATTTATGTGTATATATCTCTATATATAAAATCTCCCCTATTGGGATTGTAAGCTTGCTGTTAATTCTACATTTCATCTGGCACCTAATTAGTGCTAAATAATGTCACTCTCTGTGACTTTAAGTTACTGCCTCTGATTCATTCTTTTAATTCTGACATGAAATTGCATAAAACAGCATAAGGTAATGGAACAAGATTCAGATCCTGCCTCCAACACTCACCATGCACCCTAGGATAGTCAGTCATTTCTTCACCTGAGAAATAAGGTTAGGAGTACAACATGGATTAGATTTGGTTTCTGATTCTTTCTAGTTGAAACTGGGTATATTCCTGTACTTCTCCAAACTTTTTCTTAATCCATAAAGCTAACTCAAAAGGCTATTGGACCATGAGCAAGTCATTTAATCCCAATTGTTCTTCCCCCACCCGTTTTTTGTGAAGCCAAGTGCATTGTAAATCAAGTGTTGAAAACATATGATTTCTTATCCTTTCAAGGGGAGTGGATAGTCTTGCCTAAGTCAGGGATGATATCCAGTGTGAGTTGAAGAGATCACAATGGAGACTGAAGCAAGAGTACTGGCTTTTCAGCTAGCACAAGTTTTCAGATAAACCGAATCACCTTTGGAATAAATAAGCCCCTAAAAGACCCTTCAAAATCAGAGCTGGAAGGGGCTTTTAAAATGGGACAAACATGTCCTCATTGGCTCTTACCCCAAACCTGGGAAGCAGGTGGACATTCTAGAACTGGAGCACTCATTCAGTTATATGGAGGGGTCTCATTTTACACATGAAGAAACTCAAGCCCAAGGAGGGAAAATCTTAGTTAACTTTCGTATCACCAAGTCTCATAGCAACCCTTTCATGTAAATACAAATGTTCTGTTAACTGCAACAAAGGTGGGATCTGAACCCAAGGCCCTCTGAATCCAGAGCTGTCTGCATTACACTTCCCACTTCAGAATCTACCAGGAGACCGCAGCCATGGGAACCACTGGGTGCCAGGCATCAGTTGATGCTCGTTTCTCCACCCCCAAATCCCAAGGGAGAAGGTCCCTGGTTCCCATGCATTGGAAAATAACTATAGGAACTCTGCCCAGGTGGTCCTCAGCACTCCCAGAATGGACAGAAGGGGAGATAAGAGGGATGAGGTTCAGGACTTCACTCCAGGTCCCACCCACACCCCACCACGACGCTTTCCCCACCAGCAAACAATTGCACCCAGCACAAGGTGGGTTTTTTTAAAACAAAAAAAGCACTTTATTTAACCAAAAAAAGGGAAAGAAAAAAAAGCACAATGCGCCTGCAGAAAACTATTTTCTTCTGTATTTTTGTTTTTGTTTTCTTAAAAAAAAAACAAAAAAATGAACACAGGAAGCTTGTATTTTTCAATCACCATTATCAGGCTTTTACAACATCTATAGTGAACAACATCCGCTTCAAAATCCTACGGACAGAGAGAAGAAGGACAGACAGACAGCACCCAGTGGACACAGGGGGAGGTTTTGTTATCATTTATTTGTGAAGTTAAAAACGAGCGATAAAAAGTAAAAACTGCCATACAATTGTTTTTTTAAATTTTTTTTTTAAAGTTTTTCTTTCCCATTTTGTTTTCAGTTTCAATCTCCTCTCGAACAGATGAAATATGACAGACCAGTCCCAGGAATTGGGAGAGGGGAAAGGATGGGAAGGGACGCACATCTGGAATTGCTACTCAAAGAGGGCAGGAAGAAAAAGGATGGGAGACCAGAGACCAAGGGGATTGAGTGGGCCTTGCTGTTTCAGGAGGGGGCAAGGGAGATGTTTTTCTATTTTTTCTTGCAGCCCCAACACACCTACTCCAAGGAATGTTCCAACTCTAACTAAAAAAAAAAAAGCAATGATTTTTTTTTCTTTTGAAAGTTTATTTTAAAAATAAGAAGGGGGCTGGTGGTGGTGATGTATCTGTGGGGGGAGGGAAGAAGGGATGGATTGCCTTACCCTGAAAAAGGCAGTTTTAGGAAGGCAAAAGGGGAGATGGGGAGAAGAGGGAAGGCAGGAGAGGTAAAGAGGGAGGATGGGGGGAGAAAGGAGGGGAAGAGAGAGAGAGAGAGAGAGAGAGAGAGAGAGAGAGAGAGAGAGAGAGAGAGAGAGAGAGAGAGAATTTTTATAGGTTCTATTTGTTTGCTTTTTGCAGAGATTTAGTTCTTCTATGGCCGGCTCAAAATAAGGAATCCAGAGTTTTGAGAGAAAAAAAAATATGTGAGACACAAAGAGAAAGAGAGTGAGAACGAGCGAGAAGAGAGCGAGAGAGAGCGCAAAACACTCAGCAAGTGCTCTATCCGCCCAGCGGGGCCTGCTTCCCCCTTCACCCCACTCCCTCCTCCCCAAGGCAGCCATCGCTCTCTTGCCAAAAACAAAACAAAACAAAAAAAAAAACAAACAAAATAAGATTTTCACAGATGAGGAAGTTCACATTCATTCGATTCATTGAGCCTGCGGAGAGGGAAGAGATAGGAATTGGTCACTACCCAGGGAAAGGGAGGGCAGGAAGGGGCCTAGAAGGGTCACCAGGATGGGATCAGAATAGCCTAAGGAGCAGTTTGAGGGGAGAAGAGAAGAGAGAAAGGCAGGGAAATCCCCCAACCCTATGGCAAATGCAGTGAATTTTTGCAGGCCAGAGGGTGGAGTTCAGCTCCCTAGGCAAGTGCTCCAAAGTGTGTATTTGAAATCAGACTCTCTGGCTCTTTGAACAAGAAGAATGAGAAACGACCACAGAACAGGCAGGAAGAGAGCGCGAGATGACTTCTCATTCTCGGGTGCACCCTCATTCGGAGGAGGGCAACTCCCGGCGCTTTACAACAAACATTGTTCAAGATCATGGTGTCCCCACAACACCCCTGTGAGGTAGGTTTGAGGGTGGCAATGATCGTCATGCCCACTTCCACAGACAAGACCAGGATCAGGATCGGAGGCGCGGGCACAAGAGTGACAGAAGGGGGGAGAGAAAATTCGCAGAAGAGACTGAGCCAAGGCGGAATGGGGATGGGGAATAACAGCCAGGGAGGGGTAGAAAGGGAGACCCTGGCTCCTCCCCAGGGCGGTCCCTCTTCTCCGCCAGAGATGGTGCTGACCCCAGAGAGGGGGTGCCTGCAACACACACAATCACTCAAGACTTTGGGGGAAATGATCATTGATAAAAAAATAATAAATCCATAACCTGGGAGAGGGGAGGAAAAAGGCTTTTTTTAAAACTCAAGTGGCCAGATTTACAGATTGAGAGAAAGAGACAGAGTGAGTGAGAGTGAGTTAGTTGGCTGGGATGGCAACCAACATTCAAGCTATTTGCCCACCCCCCACCCACCCCAGGACCACCCACCAGTTCAAAAGTTCCACCTTGTAATTTTTTTCGTGCTCTCCCCCAACATCACGACAGCGTTACACAGGAACAAGCAGGCTGGCGGAGGGAGGCCTCTTCTGTTTAACCTCTGGGCCCAGCGCACATTGTCCCCGTCTTGTGGGGACTCCGGAGACCTCCGGCCACACGGCCCCCGATGCTGGCATCAAGGGCACACCCCGCAGGGGAAGGGATTTCCGGCGCTACCCACTAAGGCAGGATGGACGGTAGCCGGGGGTTGGAAGGAAAAAGGAGGAGGAGGAGGGTGGCAATTCCCACTTGCCTGCTGTCCCTGCTGTGTGGGTGGTGGCTGGGGGCCGCCAGGACCAGGGGTCTGTCCGTAGTAGGCGGCTTGCTGTCTGTAATATTCGGCCCAGGCAGCACTATAGTCAGGCTGGGAACCTGGGGGGGCTCCAGGTCCACCACCAGTGGCCACTTGCGCTGTAGTTGGGAAGCAAGATGGAAGAGAGAATTTGAGGTCCACTTTATCAAGTCAGATCTTATTCCCTTTCAACCCCAGAATGCAGAAAGCATCACCTCACCTTGTTTCTTATAGTACTCCTCCCAGGCTTTTGTGTAATCTTGTTGGGGGGGAGCACCAGGCTGCTGAGGCTGTTGGCCTAAAGAAGCATGAAGAGATGGGGACCATCAAAGTCATGGCTCTTGCCAAATAAAGTATTCTTGGCCACAGGAGAAATGGTGTCCATATCAATCCATTTTCTTTTTTCTCCCTTGATCACTGACGCTTCTCTTCCCCTTGAGAGACACCCAATTACCCTGTCTTCTTTCTCAGTGGTCCCTCCCCAACCTTACCTATTTTTTTGTAATATTCTTCCCAGGCTTTAGTGTAGTCTGACTGTCCGGTAGGTGGGGGCTGTGGGGGTTCCCCCTGGGCAGGTGGGGCCGTGGGGGCTGGTGCTGGACCTGGCACAGGACCTGGGGGCTGCTGGTAGTAGTGTGAGTAGTAGGCAGCCCAGGCGGCATTGGGATCTGCTGCTGCAGCTGCTGCTTTATCTGGAAAGCAAAGCCAGAGTTGAGAGGGAGGATGGGGTGGGGGAAAATCTGAGCCTCCTTCCCTTCCCTTCAGCTAATTACTTACTTGGATCATGAGGAGCAGGTGGTTGCCACTGTGGATAAGTGTTGCCCCAACCCTGGGGTGGGTACTGGTGTGGAGGGGGCCCTCCCGCACTTAAAAAGGAAGAAGGTACTGATGAGCAAAAATGGAACTTGGCATCAAGAGTGGGGATTAAGATGACAGGAGATGGAGGCAGCTAGGTGGCACAGTGAATTCCCCTGGAGTCAGGAGGACCTGAGTTCAAATCCAGCCTCAGACACTTAATAATTACCTAGCTGTGTGACCAAGGGCAAGTCACTTAACCCCATTGCCTTGCAAAAACAAAAAAAAAATACAAAAGGTGACAGGAGAGATCTGGATCTATCAAATGAATCGCTATGTGTTCTCAGGTAGGTTCTTCTAAGACATGTATTTTCTTATCTATGCAATGAAATCAATGAGACCAATATTGACTAGATTAAGGAAAAACTTATCATTTTGACTTGTCAATAAAGGAAATTGCCTGTCTTAGTAAGTAAAAAATTCTGCATCTCTAGAAATTTTCAGAGAAAATAAATAGCCCCACACTTGGGATATTGCCAAGTTAACATAGTATAACAATAAGGAAAAAGAACACTGGGCTTACAGTCAGACCAGGGTTGTCTTGGTTGTGACATTTACTTGAAGGTGGCCCTGTTGTTTAGCCTTTAGATTCTGTTTCCTCCTATGTAACTAACAACTGCTAGCTATGTGAAAAGAACACTGGCACTACCGCTCTCACAGGACCATCGTGAAGAAGAACTGTGGAAGAGATTGCCATTTGGACTAGTTGACTTCTGAGGTCCATTTCAATTCAGATCTGCAATTTGAAAATCTCCAAGGGCACTTTCAGTTTTGACATCAGAAGACTTAAAGTTATCCAACTGTACATTTCCCCAAGAAGTTAACAGTAAATATCAAAAGGTACTTCTATATGGCACCTCACTGACACAAAGGATCATAAAACCTGTGTGCCCCCCCCCCCCAATCAGCTCTTCTCATCCCAGATTTGTGAAGTCATAAAAAGATACTTACTGAGGAGGAGCTCCTGGAGGCCCCTGGTTGAAAGGTCCAGGGTTGAAGGGCCCCATTGGGCCAGCAGGACCTGGTCCTCCAGGACCTGGTCCAACTGGACAGAGAGGACCCTGTAGGAAAGAAAAACATAAGTCAGGTTTCAAGTGACATAAACTGCATGATGACAAAGGCTGTGGCCACATTATCTTTCATATCCCTGTCACCTGTTCCCACCTCAATCTTCTCCTCAATAAGCTGCTTGGCATGGTCAATTTGCTGAGGGGATCCCCGGATGATGAAGAGTTTAAAGTTAGGGTCCCCATTTGGTGGAAGCTGCCGAGAGATCTCCACAAAGGCGCCTGTTTGCTGATTTATGGCTTTCACGTTCTCCCCACCTAAAGGAAAAAGCAGGAAAGCTCTAAACATTGCTGACATAAGTGGGCTTAAGAAGGAAGACTAGGCAGTAGAGAATGACATTTACCTCTACCAATGACCAGACCACACTTATGAGTCGGAATGGAGAAAGTCATTTCTCCACCAGGAGGTCCCCAATTGCCCTGGCCTCGACCTCGGCCCCTGCCTCCAGGGGGCATGCCTGGGCCCCCAGGAGGTCCTGGGGGACCACTCTGTAAGAAAAAATAAAGACTATGTGAGGAATAGCAAATCAAATGATGATCCTAGAATGAAGCAGCAAGAACCTTATTTAGGGTTCAAATCCCAGCTCTGCCCTTTATAATTCCCAAGGGACTATATACTAAAATGACTGCTAAAAGTCCTTGTCAGTGTAATACAACATTGAATACAAAGTCTAAACAAGTGTGATATGATCTTTCAAGTTCCAAATCTTGTGGGGTAGGTTGGATGTTTTAACTCCCCTTACCCCTATACTCCTAGTAACCCACACTTTAGGGCCTACCCTTAAACTCTGGAGGAGGTCATTGATGATTCGAGCAGCATGCTCACACCGGTCTGGAGGTCCCATGATGTGGGCGATCTTCTCAGGACCTGTTCCATCATCTGAAACCAAACATCAAAAAAGTTTTAAAAGTCAGTTTTAAAAATAAGACCACCTGCCTAAAATAAAAGATTATGAGAGATTAGATTTGAAATTAAAGGAGATAAACATAGGATTTTCAAAAACTAGAGAAGGGATGTACACATTTTGACATTTATAATGAAATGATAATTATTAAAATGAAATCAGTTAAGTCATACAGTCAAGAAAGCAGTAACAGAACATTTACACGCCACATGAAAACATAAATAGCAACAACATCAGAAAGAGTTCAAAAGATAGTATATTTTTCTTTTACTTGAGTTCATATGCATCCTTAAAGGTAAAAAACCTAGAACTTACATTTTTATGTAGAATTGCTTTCATTTGTATTTGCATAACAAATCAATGGCTACTAAGTTGAAAACTTTTCTAATCCTCTCCAACACTGCTTATCACATTTGGCAGGAACTATATCATTTCTGTGCCCCTTTCTCTCTGGTGGTTGGCCCAGAACCAATTGGAAAGATGATTAATTAGAGTATCTGATGGCAGAGCTGGCGATTACACAACACTCACCCCTCATTACCAGGGTAGACATGGATGGCTCCCACAAAAGAGAACAAGGCCAGTTAATATCAAGCAATAACAGGTTAACCTAATGGGTTCATTTCCCATCTTGTGCCTCCCAGCAATGACTCTGGATCTTAAAAATTGAACTCCCTTCTCTAACAAACATTAATAGGTCGAGGTAAGGGGTGCTTTTCATCCTCAGACAGATTTGCCATTCAAAGGAAGAGAAAAAGTTAACTGAGAGCCAGGTTCAGATGTAGGTGAGCAACTATTAAGTGCGGACTAAGCATCTTCACTGGGTATGGCCCACTGGTCACATGGGGAAGGATTACATGAGACATATAGAGGAATAATTAATTCCCTCAATTGCGAGGGGATCTGGGAGTCAAGGGCATAGACATCTTGCCCATCTGCATCTGATCTAACAATCTGAAGAGAAAAAAATATATATTTCAACCCAACACAAAGACTTTACATTTGATATCTCTAAGTTTCCTTTCCAGGTCTATGAACAAGTTTATGTTGAAACATTTTATACTAATCCGAGCACCTTAACTGAACTGAATGCTTCTAGAGATAATTGAGGTACTTCAGGTATTTGTGATTCAGGTATGCATGGTAGGATGCTTTGGAGAGTTCTGCCCTGGATACAAGCTGAACTATAAAACCTCTAGGGAAGAGCTAGTCTAAACATTCAGTTTTAACTTGTTAATAAGAGTTTGACCTTGTTTGAATTGTATCCGGACACCAGCATCACTTTGTATTTTTTTGATCATTTCTCCACTCCGCCCAATGACCACACCCACAGAATGTCTGGGCACAGGCACCTGAGTAAAAGATAAGGTAAGGAAAAGCAATGTGATCTATATTCTTATGTCTCTGCTGCCCTCTGCTGCCAGGCAGAAAGTATCCCCCCTTAACAATATCCCTTCCCATCCCCTACCCTGTTAACCCAAGAGAAAGCATTCTTACATCTATCCCACCACCAATTCTGGATCCATACTCATTCCGGTCCCCAAAGCCTCCTTGGTCACGTTCTCGGAGGATATCCATCACCATCTCACAGGCTTGCTACAACATATGTGGTTACTTATAAAATAGCAGGACAAACTGGCTCTTCCCTCAATTACTTTTTTGTTCTGCCCCAAACCCCAGCATACTAACTAGAAAGCAAAGCTGTCTGCTGGATTCCAATAGAATAGTTACTCTGTACTCAGTTGATCCATAGCAATACTGAGGGGGATGGAGGTAAAGGGTGGGAGGAATTGGATGTTGACACAAAAGTAAAGAGAAGAGTAGGTATAGAGGGAAAAAACAACTTTGCCAGAATCTAGGAGCCAATTACTCCAGAGGGAAAACCCAAAATAAATTGAAACTAGGCCAAGGGACCTTTGGGGTAGCAGGGCCAAAGAGCTGGGGCAATTTTTAACTTCTTACATTCAAGGAAGCCTGTAATGAAGATAAACTCAACCCTTATATCTCAGTCATGATTTTTGCAAGAACCATCTCCATTGTAGCCTGAGCTATAGTTTCTCTTTACAACAGCTGCTACCTTCTGTCTAACCCCAAGTCTGTAAAATCTCACCCCTTCAAGTTTTCCTAACAACCATTTTCCGCTTTTCTTTACCTGCACTTTGTATGGGTCTCCGATAATCCGGAGAGGTTTGTCCACATTGGTATTTTGGGATCCATCTTGGATTAAAATCATCTTCACTCCAGCTCGCTCCTGTACAACCACCAATGCCACAGTTAATGACAGGTTCTTGCTCAACAAGTCAGAACAAGGGAAAGGGCTAACAATGTCAGGATTCAAGACAAAGGGTTCAGGGAAGGACAAATGGTAAGAGGACTCTGATAGTCTTTGCTGGATGTTGGCAGAGATCAATGCCAAGTCCTATAGTACTGTTCAATTTTCTTGAGAAAGGGGAGAGGACTGGGTCTGGAAGAGAGCTATCCTCAGGGTCACTCTCACACCTGCAGCTGCTTAATGGTCTCCCCGCCTTTGCCAATCACCAGTCCAGCCTTCCCTGCAGGAATCATGATCTCCTGCACTGTGCCATTCTGACCACCATTTGAATTATCATGGAACTGTCCAGGAGGGCCACCTCTGCCCCGAGATACAATGTCATCCAGCATCATCTTTGCCTTCCTGTGAAGAGAGAAAACATGTTCTCATGTAGAATGTCAATTAAGTGGTAATGTTTCTAACACACCCTTAGTCTAGGAAGTAGTGAAGCAGTGCCTGGTTTGAGTATCTCCTGGCAAACAAAATTATCATTAAGGAATACAGGTGTTTAGAGGAAAGAATAGTCAGTCACTGTTGGAGAATTAGAACCAGTAAGATACAGAATAAAGGACATTTAACAGACCATGATCAATCCCATAAAATGGGGCTATGGCCTAATCTTTGTTATAATAGGAAGGGAAAATCTTACATCCAGAGACCCTCTTATTCTGAATGGCAAAAAGGCTCAGAGAAACACCATAAGGTTCAAACACTCCCCCCTTCCTCCTCCCCAATTATTTCTTCATTACTCTGAGAAGATCAAAGCAACTCGATCTAGATACATTTCTTTGCTACAATTGGTAACAAAAGCCAAATACATACTGCACTGATTCCGGGGCTCCTGTCAGGGACACGCTTCGCTCTGGTAAGCCACCACTGTCTGAAGAAGAAGGACAGAAGATCAGGGAACAAGGTCTCTATAAAAAAGAAACTTTCCCTAATCCAGGTAAAGTTAGACAAACTTTTCCTAAAACACTACTTTGGTCACTCATTCAGTTTATAGAGGAAGTAATTCTATTCTAGTTCAGATGTTTGTTGGTCAGTCATTTCAGTCCAATCTCCATGACCCCATTTGAGGTCAGTTCAGATACATGTAGACAATGACTATATGACCGATGAGATGGTGAGGATGTGTTTGTCCTATGGGACTGAAAACTGGGGACATCCAACCAATGGAGTTCTAAAAGACAAAACACCTGCTTGTATTCAATAGAAACCTGGGTTAATGCATTCCTTGACTACAGACTTGGGGATCAATGAACAGGTTGTAGAGCTTCACAAGGAGCCTCCTCATACCTGGTGAGATCTGTACTTTGCAGCCTGAGTCTTGCTGGATCTTGTTGATCTGTTCACCACCTCTGCCAATGACTATATGGGGTAAAATTAAAAAGAAAAAAAATATAGGCATTACTCAGGGAACCTGGAGTTCCTGAGGTTTTTGTTTCATAGTAGATATTACCCTCCTCCCATCTTACACCTTCAGTAAAGAGGGCAGCAGCCACTCCAAGAGCTACAGTGTCCAGAGAAGATGAGGGTGGAATAGAGGGGGGGAATGAGGGAAGGGCACAATTAAAATGAGAACAAGAGACTCTTTCAAACCAAAGACGTCTGGTCTGGCACAATCTCACAGGAAGCTGGCCCTCAGAAACCAAGATAATAGGGCCCCTGACCAAGGTGAGACTGGCAGCTTCTACAGGTCTTCCCCGCCCCCCGCCCAAGCAGGTCCACTTACTCAGTCCCACCATGCCATCAGGGACACGGTACTCTTCTGTCATTGAAGACCTATAAAAGGATAAGTGGGAAGATCACAGATTCAAATGTGAATAGAGAATCTGGATGGGAAGATTTCAGGGGTCACCAGGAAAAAGAACAACTGTCTTGATACACAGCACTGTGAGGATTGCTAAACTCAAAAGTACATGTACCAGTCAACCTACATATGGAGAAGTTTCTTGAGAAGCTACTGACTGCCCACATATTGGGATGATGTGGATCCTACCCAGCCTCAAACCATGGCAGTGTAAGACTATGATTATCAATATGCCTCCCCTCCCCAAACCAGAGGCTGACCATATCCCAGGGCAACTGAGACAACATATAAAGCTCTTTGCTAACCTTAAAGTCCTATATAAATGCTAGATATTATTAATCACCTCTCTAGGGCCTAGTTCCTCCTGTATAACATGAGGGAGTTGGACAGCATGATCTCTTAAGGTCCCTTTCAGCTCCAACTCTATAGTTCTGTGACAGGTCCATGGGACAAGCCCTGGAAGTGTCATTACAAGAAACAAGCTCTTACAGAAGATAGATAAGAAACCACCAATAGACAGCAGGAACAACTGAGCCCACACCTCCCTGGAGTCAATAAAAAGTTGCAAATTCCCCCCTCCCCCCCCAAAACCCGATGGACACAAGTGTAAATGAAAAGGAAATAAGATTTCAATTTCCCCTACCCACCCAATCTTTCAAAGAAGTGCTAAAACCAAAAAAAACCAAATTCCAAATAACTGAATATTCTGATAGTTATGTCTCTTGGCAAATCTGAAGAAAAGGTTAGGGGTAGAGAGCAAGAAATTGTTCAAAATGTGGCTTACCTGGGAGGAGGATGGATAGGCCCAAGCTGAGAACTGAGAGCTAGGGAAAAAAAAAATCCAAAGGAGTATTGGTCTAGTGCTGATAATCAATAAAAAGTCTTGGTTCTACAGCATTTTAAAGTTTTCAAAATGCTTTCCTGGAAACACTACTTATGAGGAAAGGAATGTAAAGGTGATGAGCTCCATTTAACAAATCCCAAATTCCCCCTTGCTAAATCCTTAGCAGGCACACAGAAAATGGGAGCTTGAGGATTAGCATTTTAGGGTCTAACTTTCCAAGGATTACATCTTAAAAGAAAGTTAACACTTGACAAATACAAAGACAACTCTTAGCCTCAGGCCCCCTACACACCAAAATGAACTTACAGTCGCCTTGGGCTGCCAGTTTCTTGCTTTCAGGCTGATCTGTGGAATCAAAAAGATGTTAGATGCAGCCTCCACTCCTTGCTTCTTCAGAATCATTGTTAATGCAACATGTTTTTAGACATATAGATTTGCAAATCATCCTCTCCCCAACCTTGGAGAGACTGACAGTAGACTGAAAAGCCCAAATACCATAAAAGTGACAGATTCTCAACTCTACCAAACACTAGGGTTAAAAAAAAAATATATTTTTTAACAAGTGAACAATAATTCAGAGACAGAGACACTGAAAACATTTCCAGCTGGGAGAGAAACAGGCCTTAGTTGGAATAGTAAGAATGGGATTTCAGGATGGTAAAGTTGCCTTGCCTTATTTTCATGGCTACCATTGGTAACTGTTGAATATGTACCTGGCACCAAACTTTTAAGTCGGACCTCAGATGAAATTATTCATGTTTTTGCTGGGTTCTAGCAGGAGAAAATTTTCTAATAGTTCACAACTACACCAACTATCTCACCCCAACCCAAATTTGTCAATCTGCTCTTTTAGGACAGCAAGAATAAGAAGTTAGATTTGCTGAAACTTTTGCAGAAAACAAACCAGCAGTTTTTAAAATAAGAAACTCAAACCTATATTCAAATCACATAGCCACCACCTCTCTGTCACTCTCTTCCCCCTTCCCCTCAAGTTATACAAGTCAGCAGTTACCTCCATCTTCCAACTGTCTCTTTTGGCCCCCAAACCCAAAATCTGGAGTGCTGTTATTGACTGTAGTAGCTGTATCACCTCCAATTTTTGCTGCTATCTGAAAATCAATTAAAAAACAAGAGAATTAATACCAAAAAGAAACAATGGTGTCTATGGATCTGGAAAGAGTATAAAGAAAAAGAAAGGTTCTTCTTCCCTGTAGACGTTAGTTTTCTCAAATCATTATTTGCTACTTGATGTTAAGATTCTCTAGTAGAATCCTACTTCTAAAAAGTCATTTGGTGACAACGTTATGGAAATAACTTGTTTAAATCTCAAACTTGAGAATTCATTAAAAAACTTCTTCCCTGCACCCCCCCATACCTGAATCTAGAAAACTTGAGGAGTCTAACAGAAGGACCTAAAGAACCCGGACCCCTGAGTTGACATTTAGTCCTTTCACTGAGGTCAGGGCCAGTCCAACAGATTCTATTCCTCCCTCCCAGACATTCCCCTATCAACTTGAACCTAAATCTATTTTTTTCATTCCTCAAAGGTGTTTCTATTACAGTGAAAACAAGGGTCCTCTGGGACTTAAAATCAAAACTAAAATTTCCAAAGCTGCTAGCAATTTTTGCCTCCCCAGGTCTCAAAGGATGCTCAAGATGACCTTCCTCAAGTTTATTTTCATCTTCAAATATTCAGTTTTGAAGTGTGACATAGAAACCTAAGCTCTTCTAATTCCAATCGGCAGGGCCACTTCCTAGAGACGGATTCCAATCAAGCAAAAAAAAAAAAAAACAACCCAAAACCATCCACTTCAAACAAACTCAACCTCACTAACTTTCGTTTTCAGGCTCGTGTCAAACAGTCCAAGAAACAAGAACCCAGAACTTGGGTCTTTCAATGAGACGCTCCTCACAACAGTTTAAATGCTATGCCTCGGGCTTGGGAGATCCCACCCAGGCCAAAGCGAGTTAGCACCTCGTCTCCTCCTTCCACCCCCGGCCAGGCCCACACACCACAGGCGGGCACGGGGCATGTGGGCGTTCCTCTAACGGGACCGGGCCCGGCCTGGAACCCGGCTCCCTCCCGGGCCGGTGCTTGGCCCCACGCGGACAGTGCCGGTTCTGCCAGACGAGACAGCCGCATCTTGCACTCGGCGTACATGGCCTGTGGCGAGGAGCCACAAGCCGGCAGCCAGGCCCGCGAGTGAGGGGCCCGCGGGGGGTCCCGAAGGGAGACGAGGCTTCGGGCCCGTCCTGGGGCCCCACCCAGAGCCGGCTCCGAAGTTCGGGGTAGGGGGCCGCGGGGGAGGGCGCCAGAATGGGGAGGGGGGGACTCTGCCCCTTCCCTCCCGCGGGGCGGCGAGAATGAATGGGGCGCAGCGGCGGCACCCACTCCCCCCACGTGCCGAAAGGTGAGGGAAGGTCACGGCGCCCCTTCCCACGCCTCCCTTGTGCCCACCGCCTCGGGGTGCCGGGGCCCCTAAAGAGGCCGGCGGGCCGCTCCGGCCCCCCGCGCGGGGCCGGGCCCCGGGCCCCTCGAGGCCCCCGCGCGCGCGCACATGCCCCCTCCTCAGCCCCCCACGTGACCCCGCCTCGCGCGCGCGCCTCCCCCCGCCCCCCGCCGCCGCCGCCTCCTCCTCACCTGCCGGGCCCGCTGCACGGCATCGGCGAAGGCGTCCTTGCGGATCCCCGGGGCTCCCCCTCCGGGCGGCGGGGCCGAGCCGGGGCCCGGGCCCCCGCCCCCTCCACCTCCCCGGTCCCCGGCGCCCGGCGCTCCTGGCGGCGGCCCCCCGGCTCCCCCGGCGCCGGCCCCGGCTCCGGCTCCAGTCCCGGCGCCTCCTCCTCCTCCGGCAGGCGGCGGGGGCCCCGGCGGCGGCCCCCCAGTGCTGTAGTCCGACATGGCGGCCGGGCAGGGCGTCCCCTCAGGGGGCGGGGGGGGCGAACGGGGCTGAGGCGACGCGGCTGGGCCCGGGCTGAGGCGGCGGCGGCTCAACGCGGGAACAAGGCCTCGCTCCACACGGCCGCAAAGGAGTCTGGGAGCAGAGCGGCTGGGGAGAGGAGGAGGGCGGGGGAAGGGCGGGGGGCGCGACTGGGGGGAGGGAGGGAACTCGCCCCGTCGCCGGCGTGAAGAGCGGCGTCAGCCAGCCAATAGCTATGAGACTCAACGTTAGCAGAACCAATGGTGTGCCCTGGATATGGCAGCGGAGACCGGCAATTCGGGAGGGCCCGGGAGGGGAGGGGTGACGGGGGGGGGGGCACGCTGACAGCCAATCCAAAAGAGACAGGGACGTAAGGGGAGGGAAGGCGGGAGACGCAGGGTGATGGACAGCTCGCAGAATCAATCCACGGTGAGCGCTCCTTGAGAAGGTGGAGAATTCCGGACCGCCAGAGAAGACGAGGGGACCAATTAGACGAGCATTCCAGAATCGGGAGGCGGATTCGAGATGAGATTGACAAGGCAATCGGACGGGAAGGACGGCCAAAGTGAACTCTCGTGAGCGCCAGAAGGAAGGGGGCTGACTTTCAAAATGATTGATATCCACAAGATCCAATCAGGTTCACATAAAAATAGGGGGCAAGTTGATGTAATGATTGCCATGACTATAAACCAAACCCTCACGAATAAGGACTTGCTGAGGCTGGTCTTGCCCATGATTGACATTCACGGTAACCACTCTCCTTTCAGCACTTGTACTGCCAAACAAAGTCAAAGGTTAAGTGCCAGAGGTGGAACTTAGTTGATTGGCATCGCTCCGAACAAGTAGCAAGGAAATAGAATCAATTTTGAAGGGAACCAGTGTGTGTCTGGGGGGGGGGGAGGGAGGATAAGTGCCTCAGGGTGGGCCAAACCTCCAAGCGGCACGCAACGATTGGCTAAACGGGAGTGACTGACTGCGGTGCTAACCAATGCGATGAAGGGCTTCTCCCCCCCCCCCCACGCTGTAGGAATCTGCCGGCGCCTGGGGTCTGCAGGGGAATTAGAGCACGTGGTGTGGGGCTCCGGGTCCTCAAATGAAGCCAGGCACGGGACTCGAAGCAGAGAAAGCCTAGGCTGCTGGGCCTCCAGCTCCTTACCCGCAACCCTGGCACCCGGAGGACGCTTGGGCCAAAAGTCTTCTGCACCTAGGGCCTTGGATCGAAATGGAATGCTTTGGGTGGAGGGCCCCTTTGCCATGTCCCTCCACTCAAGGACTGGGCTTCTCCGTAACCACCAGGGCATCCTAAGCCTCCAGCTCCGAGCTGGCAACTGGGAAGCATTTAGTAACAAGCTGAGCAGGCCCTGCCCATAGGCAGGCTATGTTCCATCAGAGTATACCTTGCCTCTTGCACTTCCACCCATTTTCCTAGTTCTGTGGGAACTCCACAGAGTACCGGATTCCCTTTATGACAGGATTACCCTTGAATCCTAAAAGCCAACTCTCTCTTATTTTCCAAGTATCTCTAATTTCTTCAATGTATTCTCTTATGGTTTTGACTCGAGACCCTTTTCTTTGGCTGGCTTCCAGCACACCGAGGTCCTTTCACCCTTTAAAGAACTGAACATTCCAGATGTGGGCAGAGGTCAGTGGGACCATCAACTCCCCAATCTTAGGCTTCTCTTAATGCAGTCTTACATTTGCATTACCCTTCTTGGCTACCAGATGACCCTGTTGATCCCCAGAACTGTTTCAGGCTATCAAACCACAATCTTTCTCTCCACTCCCCCTCCCCCCTTCTTGAACTTGGAAAATTGATTTTTTTTAAAAGTACAGCATGTTTATACTTATACCCATTACACTTCATCCTTTTCGGATTTGGTGCCACAGGCTAGCACAGTGAGCAGGAGAAGTAAGAATGATGACTGTTTATTTTAACAACAAAAGTATTTTTTTTTATTTTTAAATATTTTATTTTAAAAATGTAAAACCCAGTCTTTGCTGGCAGGCCCCCTGTACCTATCAAGAAGATTATTTTGAAAATTGAATTTGAATTTGAATTGAACACAGAATTATCCCTGTTTTGTGCCACTTGCAAAATTTCTCAAGGCTGCTTCCTCTTTATTCAAATAAATGATAAAAATGTTAATTAGTAAAGGTCAGATACAGGTAACTGGGTGGGGACATTTCACTGGAAACCTCTCTCCACTTCCATATTGAACCATTATTGACTACTCTTTGGGACTAGCTATTCAATGAGTTCCAAAGTTAGCTGTTTGTATTATTTTGAACCTACTTGTCTCCATCTCTCCTTTAAGAATAGGAGATGAGTGCTTTGGACAATGCCATCCACAACCACAAGGGGAAAAAAAAACCATGGCATCTGAATGCATACTATGCTCATTTTAAAAAAAACTTCTGTTTTTCCTTCTTAGCTCATGGTCTTCTTTCTTTCCAGTTAATTCTAATCCCTCTTACTCCAAATGATTAATATGTAAATATATTAAACACAAGTATACATGTACAACTTTTACCATACTGTTCACCAATGTGGGCAAGGGGTGAAGAAAGGGGAAATGGTAGAAAAATATGTAACTCATAATTTGCAAATGGATGAATGCTGAAAAACTTCCATAGTATGTAACTAAAAAATAAAATAGAATTTCAATTAAAAAAATAGAATAGTAGGCAAGAAGGCCTTGAGATAGTTGAAGTTGGTAGCTCAGTGGATGGAGTGCTGGGTCAGCAGTCAGGAAAGACCTGAGTTCAAACTAGGCCTCAGTTACAGATTCGTCACTGTGTGATTCTGGGCAAATCACTTAATCCCTGTAAAAGAAAATGACAAATTACTCTAGTTGCCAAGGAAACCCTATGAATATGGACAGTATGATCCATTGGGTCATATAGAGTCAGGCATGACTAAACAAGAACTGTTGAAACACTTTTGTCTCCACAAAAGCCCAGCTTAGATCTTAATAGTAGAGATAGGAATTTTCATCTATTTAATGTAAACATAAAGGGCCCATCCTCTGGATCCAGTCAACAATCAGCTGCACCAGGTTTAAACAAGTCTAAACTAGATGTAAAGAAGTCCTCAACCAGCAAGTGGGAGAGTGAAGTACTTTGGTCACTGGACAAAGGCAGATAGCCCACAGGGGAAATATTTTGTGTTTGGGTTGAGCTACACCCTATATAGCTGTGCATAATTCCAAGAGTCCCTTTAGAAGCTCTGGGTCCATCATTAAGCAGTGAAACTGAGAACTTCCAGGCAGTTCCCATTGACCAGATGTCAACCTTATGAACTACAAAATATCGGAAAACCTGGAGTTTCTGTGTTCAGGGGAGCTGGTGGTAGTATACCATATTCTCAAATACAATGATTATCAGCAACCTCTGCATCAGAAACTGAGAGGTGCTCAGAAGAAAAATAAGATCCAGGAAAGGTACCTTCAGGACTCCATGAGGATTCTGCAAACGAAGCAAAGGATTTCCAAAACTAGGATTGAGGTTTACTGTCTAGCTATATTAGCTCTCTAAGTTTATGCCTTCTCTCCTGCAGAGACCTTACATATGCAAGAGAAAAGTTCTTCCCCAGTTTGGGTGGATATTTTAAAATAACTATCTCTTTGCAATATTTTCTCAGTAAACATCTTTTATGGAAAAGCTAATTGGTGACAACTACTTAATACTAGGGAGCGACTTGTAAGTTATAATAATGTTATAATCATAGAAACCCCAATCCCTAAGAGTCTCCCTGATGGGAGACTCATCTTGTAATAGTTGTTGAAGTAGCCCAGAAGGGGTGTTACATAAATACGAAGAGGCAATGACTGAATCACTCTTGGGGTGCTGTGAAATCCACCAGATGGTGCTCAAACCTTGAGTTATTCCAGGTCATTCAATGGAGCATGCCCAAATACAACCAGATGTCCTATAGCCTTAAGGTTCTAACTCTACTAACTGTGCATTTCTAGTACCCTTGGGATTCACATTTCTGGTTGAGGGAAACTGATAAATTTCAAAAAAAATAAATAATTCTCTTAATGCTTATGTCCCTTACTCATTTGGATTCCATACTTCTTCTCAGTTAATCCCCCAAAGATGGTGAGGATATTACAGATTCAGTCACTGTGTGATTCTTGCTATATCTAGCCTAACATGCATTTTCTACTATGAGAAGGAAAAGAAAATGTAATATCAAAAGTACCAGAGTGACTGAGTATAAGCTACTGGTGAGTTTCTAGATCTTTGAATTGTCTCTTTGGGGTCAGCTTCTCTGCTCTCTATGTGAATGGAGGGTAGCTGGTACTATCAAGCATTCTCAACATCAGGTCATAGTGGGAAAAGGAGAGTTCTTTTACTACAGTCCCTCTTAGCCTAGTAGTGATGGTTGACTCTATGTATAGGTCACAGCTAGAACCTTCAGCCAGTAATGGCCTCAGAAAGAACTCCTCTTGGCTGTTTACATGGTTCAGTTTCCTTCTCTACATCTCCTGAAGTTTCCCAGAGAACCAGTTACCAATGAATGAATCAACCACTCAGCCCTTCTTGGATCTGGCCCCATATTAGCTCATATAACCTAGGCTCAAGCTTGTACACTTCTCAGTGATGATGCTGTTCTCTGAGAGTCTAAATTAGCCAGAATGAGGAGCTATAAAGCACTATCTGGACCTTTTTTTAAAAATGTCCATTAGAGGGGTGACTAGATGGCACAGTGAATAGAGCTCCGGTCCTGGAGTCAGGAGTACCTGAGTTCAAATCCGGCCTCAGACACTTAATAATTACCTAGCCGTGTGGCCTTGGGCAAGCCACTTAACCCCATTGCCTTGCCAAAAAAAAAAGGCAACCTAAAAAATGTCCATTAGAGCATGACTCTGGGAGCATCCCTTTTCAAGATAATCCTGCAATTATTCCATTCAAAACTTCTGTCTCTCATTGATACCTAAAGATTTGGAAAATTACAGGGGAGAACACACAGGGAGAAGTACAGAAAAGTATTGTGACAAAGGGGGAAGAGTATTGGCTTTAGTCAGAAGACCCAGGTTCAAATCCTGCCTCTGATGCTTTCTAGGGATGTGACTCTGGGCAAGGTATATAATGTAAGCTTAAAAACTAGGGTTTATTCCAGGAGGGACAGGAATTCAGGGAAGCCTGGAGGGATTTGCATGAACTGATGCTGAGTGAGATGAGCAGAACCAGAAAAACACTGTGCATCCTAACAGCAACATGGGGGTGATGATAAGCCTTGATGGACTCGCTCAATTCCATCAGTGCAACAATCAGGGACAATTTGGGGCTGTCTGCAATGGAGAATACCATCTGTATCCAGATAAAGAACCATGGAGTCTGAGCAAAGTTCAAGAACTATTCCCTTTAATTTAGGAAAAAAAACCTGATATCTTATTGTCTGATCTTGTTATCTCTTATATTTTACGTTTCTTCCTTAAGGATATGATTTCTCTCTCATCACACTCAATTTGGATCAATGTACAACATGAAAGCAATGTAAAGACTGACAGATTGCTTTCTGTGGGGGCATGGGGGGAGGAAAGTAAGATGGGGGGAAATTGTAAAACAAAATAAAATCTTTAATTTTAAAAAACAAAAGAAAACACTAAGGTTTATTTCATCTATAAAATGAAGGGGTCAGATTAGGTGTCCTCTAAGGTCCTTGTCATTCTTCATGGGTAACAAAGAATATGCTATCTTTCCTTTTCTCTACAAAAATTTGAAAATCATTGATTATAGCTTAGCAATCATACATTTCATCTCTGCTAGGTGGTTGAGACTCATCAAGGACAATTAAGTAAACCCTTCTGTTTCCTAGTTTATCTTGGATTTTATTTTATTTTATTAAGTTTTTGCAAGGCAGTGGGGTTAAGTGACTTGCCAAAGGTTACACAGCTAGGTAATGATTAAGTGTCTGAGGCTGGATTTGAACTCAGGTCCTCCTGGCTCCAGGGCCTGTGCTCTATCCACTGTGCCACCTAGCTGCCCCCATCTTGGATTTTAATCTCCTATTTTTGTCCCTCCTTTCCAAACCAAAGAATTAAGGAAAAAACAGAAGCAAAGTGAGAGGTGGGAGCTCTGTCTTCTTTCTACTCCACCACCCTGTTTAACCCAAGCAGTGGTCTAAGTGGCCCTTTTTCAATGTTCCTATTACTGAAATATAGCAAACTGATAAACTCTGTGAGAACAACAATAAATTCACAAACATCTTTGTTGGCCCAAGCTGTCATCTTCAGTAACCTCTACTTATCAATCAATCAATCAATCAACATTTATTTAATACCTACTATCTGCCAGATACCTTGCTAAGCAATAGAAACTCTAGTAATAGTGACACTATTCTTTTGGAAAAAAGCCAGACTTTTGAATTCATCCATCATCAGCTTCTCTTCCTTCTTATTTTCTGTAAATATCTTTTTAAAAATCTAAGTTGATTTTGAGTTCATGTGTGTGTTCACACGACTCTTTAGATGATAATTCTCCTGAATTTCTTTGTGTGTCTTTGGATTTTGATTCTTCAGAGCTTCACTTGGTTTCTGCTTTAGAATTTTTAATTCATGAGATCCTGGGTATCTTTTATCTAAATCCTTTGAAATCTGCTTTCTCCAAATCTAGAATGAATGTGAGATTAATTTCTCAACTTTCCTCTCCTCTATCATGAGTTTTAATATGGAATCATCAGTTCCCCTTGTTCCCCATTTCCCATCCTGAAATCAATTATTCCTTGTTGGTTTGAATCAGATGCAAAATAGTTTACCTTATGACCCAGGGCTTTCCAAACTCTGGGCTAACAAAACCTGGGTCTAATATTATAGACCTCCCTGAAAAGTTCAGCATTGTTCTTTTTCTAATATACCTCAATTTAGAGTTTTCTCCAAGTTTATATCCAAATATAGCTTATATATATGTTTCTATAAATGTGGGTAACAGTATCCCATTTACTTAAGGCAATATGCATCCTTGGTAGAGAACAACCTTTATTTCATTACATACATTTGTGACATTGGAGGTCCACAGAGCTTCTTGGATTTAATTTCCACCTCTATGCAGACAGTTTCAAATATACTTATCCTGCTCTAATCTCCTTGAGATACCTTTCAGACATCTGAAAAACTGATTGTTCTGTAGGCATCTTAAACTCAATATATCCAAAATGCAACTCTTTCCCTTACTCTCAAACTCTTTCCTTCAACCTCTCCTACTTTTTCCTATTACTGTAGAGGGCAACATCATCCTCCCATATCTCAGGCTCATAATTTAGGGATAATCCTCAAATCTTCTCACTATTTCCCTTATCTAATCTGTTGCTTTTGCCTTTGTGACATTTCTCAAATATACCTCCTTCTCTACTTTGACACTGCCACCATTGGTTCAGGCCCTTATTACTTTGCACCTAAATTACTGCAGTAGCTGCTGGTAATGCTACCTGTCTCATCTCTGTCCCCACTCCAATTCATCCTCCATTCAGTCACTAAAGTAATTTTCCTAATACATAGATCTGATCATGTCACATACATACACACACACACACACACACACACACACACCTTCTTCAAGTCAACATGCACGATCCCTATTAATTAAATGTTCAGTTTGGCATTCAAAGTTCTTTATAATCTTTCTACCTTTCCAGTCTTTTTATATCTTACTCCCCAACAGGTATCCTTCAGTCTAATGATCCTGGCCTCCTGGTTGGTTGTTCTAGGAACAGTACACTCCATCTCTGATCATTATCTTTAGCTGTTTCTCCCCAATCCCTACCTCCAGGCCCCCATAACTGGAAGTTTTCCCTCCTCTGGTTTGACTACTGAAGCCAGGAGGCTTCCTTTAAGTTCCAATTAAAATCCTATCTTCTAGAAAAGGAAGCCATTTCTAATCCCTCCTAAATCTAAAGCCTTCCTTCAGTTAATTATTTTCTATTTATCCCATATATTGTTTGGGTTAATTATATATGTTTGCAAGTTGTCTTCCTCTCCTCCCTGCCCCATCCTCCAATCTGTTGAAGGTAGAGACTGTGTTTTGTCTCTCTTTCCTATCTCCAGTGCACCATGCTTGATACAAAGTAGGCACTTACATACGCTGATTGATTAATACAGAAAATGTGAAAGACAAAGAACTCAGGAAACCCATCAACAGGGAAATTCTGTTCTCTTTATAGCTCATAAATTCTTGGGGTGGTGAATAGACAGTATTCTGAAATTCCAATGAAATCCCTCTTCCACAGTTTTCTCCATAATCTCTCCCACACTTGTAGTCTTACCCCATGGTTCAGATGTTCTTAGAAGGCAAACACTCTTTGAGACTGCTGGATAGGCAAATTCCTTCCCAATGGACCTCCTTTGCCAGGAACACCTCTTGACCCATATTCCCTTCTTTGATTCCTTAATTTCCTCACATGAGTATGTTTGTTTTTTTTAAAACTATATAAAGCCACTCATGATCCCTTTTATCTATTCTTTTTCCTTTTGAATAAGCTCTAACAAATATAGTTGCTGGGATTTTCAGAATTTTTCTTCAGTTTCCAAAGAGATGGAGGTGGGGGTAAAAAAGACTCAGTTATCACCAAGGACCAGAACTAAGTGTTTCAACAGCCCATATGCTCATTTCTTCAGCAATGTAAAATGCTATCTCTGATATCCGGTCTCTGTATTTTTGAGACTTTGATTTGTCTCTGTCTCTTTCTCTTTCTTCGTCTATGTCCCTGTCTCTCTTGTTGAGCAACCTCAACATAAAAGCAGATGATGAAGTTCTTGGATAGAAAGACAAAACACATAAAAAAGATAGAGAGAAATATAGAGACAGAGAGTTGGATATGGGGAGAATATACCAAAAGACAAAATATGGGCCATGAGATGGCAATGCTTGGGTGGGGATTCTGTGAAGAGCAACACTGGATGTGTTGGAAAAATTAGAAAACACCTACAATTACCATAGGATGCCATTCAGCTAAGAAAAAGCTTTATTGCTAGGGTACTTGGTGGAGGACCAGTATCCACTGGTGAGACTATTCCTTTTCTTCTCTTTGTGACTTTGATATTGGAGCAAACCTGTCATCCTCCTCCACAAATGACCTCTGTAAGTATCTTCTCCTTTGCAAAAATAGATGTTGAAAACTTAGTTTTTGATGAAAGTGGATACTAATGCTGGGGTGTTAGGATTTCAGAATTCCCCAGAAGCTGCTAAGATGATTTAAGGTGGCAAATTTTTTTTGTCTCATTCAATAAATTCACTTTAAACTATAAGGTGAATGTATGGTTCTTGAGAATGGGAAGGAGTTAAAACTCCATTAGATGGGAGGGGAGAAATTTAAGTAAACTTTTGAGTTGTTGTTAATCATCTTCATCAACCTAGATTTATCATGGAAAAGATAGAATCTAAGACAGAACCTGCTGATTTCTAAGCCACTAGTAGGCTGGGCAGGCTTTAAGCCAAGGGAACCCAGGTCACTCTTTGACTTGCACCAAGGTCCTGGCAGGCTGTCCACACCTGTGAATTTTCGTGCAAGGACTCAAAAACCCATTAACTATGGTGTTCCACCTGGTGGCCTAAGCAGAAACTGCATTACCAAAAAAAACCTACTGTCCATCTGCTATTCTCCTGAAATCCATTCAAGGCAGGTGTTCCTATAAAGTGTAAAAATACCATACTTTACAAAAGTATATCCTTTCAAAATCATATTCCAATAATGGGTTTCATCCTAAGGATT